>NC_088300.1:60470050-60690361 GCF_032854445.1 Liolophura sinensis
ATATCAAAGTCATGTTTTTTATGCATGCGTAAACGCGCAAGAAATACGAATAAAGAGGACATCCGCTGGGGGGATAATAATAGGCAGGACACCAATTAAGACTGGAAATTTGAACATGTCCCATCACTTATATAAAGTTCATGCGCGGTGGGCTGGAAAATTAAGATAGTTATAAATACGAATAGATAAGATACTGGCTTGGACTGGTAACTTTTCACATTTGTTCTGAGATTGTTATTTATAATACATTGTATATATGATGAAATTGAATTAGACTAACTCAAATATAACCAAGGAGATATTCCACGAATCATCAGACACTTCTTTCGGTCGCGTGCAGATTAACGAGCAGTTGATTGGCCGAGAGTTCATCACAGTGCGAAAATATTTACTGAAAACTCGTAAATTTCGGTTCGGGGTTTTATTTACCCTCTCTTTCCTCATCATCTTTGATAGAGTAGACCATGCCCGAGTGTGACGGCAGATAAAGGCGAGCGAGTGATTTACAACTGAGGGGTAGGAGCGAGTGATTGTACTAATTTGGAGCAAGCTTTAATTCGGAGGGAGTTCCCGTCC
This sequence comes from Liolophura sinensis, assembly GCF_032854445.1. Lineage (NCBI taxonomy): Eukaryota > Metazoa > Mollusca > Polyplacophora > Chitonida > Chitonidae > Liolophura > Liolophura sinensis. Next base: position 60,470,627 of record NC_088300.1, read on the forward strand.
GCTTGAACCCTGCTCTCATGGGGTCGTGTGGCTCCGTCCTTAATCTCACCAGCTAATATCAACCTCGGAGACACCCACAATTTGTGCATTAATTTCAATATCCAATTGTGCTTTTTGATAATTTCTCCCAAACCTCGGAAAGAATATTGCTTTCTCTATTGAATTACGAGAAAAGGTTTCATGATAAATCGAGAACCCTTGAACTCCGAATCACAAAGGTAATATGAACCGGTTAATTTGGTGTTCCCCGCAGTCATCCCTACCCGACAAATCTTACTAACACTGTTTCTTTCTTTTTTTTATTATTCGACCAACCGGCATTCAAATTCACGAGCAGAAATATTTTTTATTCACTGTAACAGTTTGCGGGTCAGCCAAGACTGAAGATGAAAAATCTAATTTCTTGGAAGATTTTTGATAACTGTAATTTATTAGCAAAAGTTACCCTCTGGTTAAATAAAGAACTATTGGCACACCCTAGATTCCTTGACCGATGAGACAAACAATAACATTAATAACAAAGAGAGCTACAAATTCTTTTATTTATAAGAAAAAGCGCGGTAAATCTCAGAGCTCTCATAATCGCCTGGATAGACACTCATCAAAAATGACACAATACCACATAATTACACTTTAAGCTTTAACCAAGAATTAATTGCATTTTCTTGTTTTCTCCCTGCAAAAAGCAATCAAGGCCCACGTCTGAGCAGCGTGATAGTCACTGTAACAGATTCGTCTAATTTGATAAATGGTGTAGTCTTGATCCCTTTTGGCAACCGATTCCAGCTCACTTCTATCAGTTCACAAAAAGTTTACAGACAGAAAACGCAAAAAAGAACGATATGAATGAACCGTTCAGTGGTTTTATGGACGTTTTTGTGTTTTATTCTTTTCTAAGTTATATATATATATATATATATATATATATATATATATATATATATATATATATATATATATGCCCTATGATTTCTTGTGTTTTCTGTATGTCACTCCCCATGTAAAAAGTCACGATGGTCGTCTGTAAGCAAAATGCAAATAAATATCAGATCGACTGAAGCTTAACTGTGTGTATGATGTGATGAACTGTGGTAAACGGCTCGATCGAAGCTTAACTGTGTAACCAAAATGTAACAATTATCAGATCGATTGAAGCTTAAATGTGATGAACTGTGGCAAACGGTTGTATGTATGTCACGTGACTAACAGATAAGAAAATCAACAAAGACAGGTAAAGCGGAAACACCGGTATCATTCCCGAGTCGAGGGACGAGGGAATTGACGAGGAAATTGATAATCTAATAACGTATTTCTACGGCTTGCACTTGAAGTGAGTGTATAAAATAGTGAGGCCCAAATGGACGACCCGACATCAGTACACTTTGACTATACAGAGTTTCATTTTCTGTGTTTTCTGCCGTAGTCTTTAATTTTGTATTCTAGCATCCGAGGCTTGATCCTTTACATTTTGTATGTTTTACTGAGGTGGTGAAGTGTATTACCATTTGGCAAATGTCACACTGTCGCCGCTACTGTAGTTTTACTCTCTATGCTGTTGAGTTTTATAATTCGGTGAAGCAGCAATATAAAATGTACGGATATTGACACCATACCTCTGGAAAAAAGACATGTTCGTGATAATACAAGAAGGGTTTTGATTTAAAAAGAAAGAAGCACACCCCACTAAGCAAAATCTCAGTGATCAACAGGACAATAGGATTAACTGAAAAAAATGTTAAAAAACGAACACGTTTAGGTTCATTTATGAAATCTGCCGCCACATCTTACGTTTAATCTCAGACCGCTGGAAAAGTAGTATATAGTTTTCGAACTCTTTTCGGATGCATTTATAATGCTGAATTCAGAGATCATTTGTACGAAATTCCCTTCCACACTTTTTTGCAATCTACGAAGTTGCTCAAAACTTTGTGTACTGCACAGCGTCGCAATAAAAAGCTTGAACAGTTTTTATTAACAGGACAATAGCGGTTTTTACGCTGTAATCCGCTGTTTTATTATGCAAACATTGTTGTCATCTTGCACACCACTGTGATATTCGTGGAATCCCTAGGTTATAAATAAGGGGTTTTGCCTGAGAGGCTTCAGTGGCTTGCGGCCTGTTATGGCTGTGAGCAAACACAACCTCTTCTGTGGCGGAGGAGATAAAGGGGAAATAATTGCCGGTTATAATGAGTTGGGAATTGTGTTAAACACTCATTCACTTTTACACATTTTATGGTTAAATCTCTGTGGGTATTAGCGAACTTGAGGTTTCACTGCGGTGTATGGACGGAGCTAGAAGTGCATGTAGGCCGAAGGATTCCCTAGGCGGTACATTACCACATTGGTTATATGAGCTGGCGGTTACTATATTCGTAAGAAATGTCGACCTGCCAAAAAATATGAAAGGAGCGAAATTTGGTTCGGTTGAGCTAACAGTGCTCTGAATTCCACTGACAGTTGTGCCATGTTGGCATCTACCGGGCTCCACCAAAAACCCTCACCATATGGCTTTGTTAATTTAGAAAAGCTAATAGACAGCGCATTAAGAGCCATCGTCACCAAGTGCGGGTTGTCTTCTCTGCAAATTGTCAGATGGGTGACTGAAAAACAGGACCGTTGACTGGATGGAAAGCGGACTATCTCCGGCTCTATTGACTAAGCAATTGTCTCCACTGTTACTGTTCCCGGCATCGCCTGGATCCGATACGTAGCCGCCCTCCCTGGATACTCGTCCCAATAAAAACCTGGCTATTGGGTTCGGCGTTTCAGATGATAATATTGGTGCTATCCCGGGTAAACATATTAATCAGCCAGTGTAAACAGCGTCACTGAGAAGGGAAAGTGGCAAGGCTGGAATTAATCATCAGTTCAGAATTCTCTCCATTTTCTCGGCTGAGCTTCTCTTCTCCAGCGGATTATGCCTTTTAACGTCCTCTCGCGTTGCATCTTGGCTAATTTCCAAGATAATATAACTTTGTAGAAAGGAATCATCGCTCCAAGGGCAACACAATTCCCCAATTGCTATACATAAAGATTTACGCGTATATGTACTGTAGTTTTTAATTACTTACATTGCACTCTATATGGATTCAAACAAACATCGTCTTGACAAGTTTATAAACTTTAAGTCGAAATAAAATGGATTTCTCTCAATCCCGCAGTTCTAATAGAGTTATCTTTTTGAAAATTGCCCCAGTCATCAGTAATAGTCTTAATTATATCTGATCAGCAGAACATTGGATAAACAATATATCTGAGGTTGCATATCCAAAACTGAATCAACCTGTATAGGTTACTAACTCTGGGTTAATATCATTGTCAACGGATGAAGCTCCATGCCATGTAATGAATAAGTAAATAACATGTTTGAAACTTTAGTCGGTAAACTTGCAAACCTTGTCAGCACTACAAACAGAATTTTTTCATCCATTTATATTTCCGTGATTAGCAAAACGCACCATACACGAACACAAGGTAAATTTAATATAGATTTATACAAGAGAGAAAAAAAGCATCAGTTGATTCAATCTGAAGGCAATCAGTAGAAAATATGTGTATGGTACAAGCATATTTCATTTAGATTTATCGCCATCAGAAACACTATTTAAATGATACGAAAATTGTTAGAGAATGAGAGGGATTATACATTTTACCATGTAATTATTATTATTATTGTAATTATTATTTTATTTTTCTTTACTGGACCATATATGATCAATATCTGTACACATCTATATACTACTATGTTCGAATGATGCAGACAATGTAATTGCTTTCTGTCACCAGAAATAAGGGGCAATAATTTCCAAATCACATCTTTTGAAATCAAATTTGTCTAAACTAATTGTTTTGATTATTTCCAATAAACTGACGTTAAGTTTCTTCCAACGACATTCAACATAAACGACTACACACATCTAGGTATGCCACAACTTATATTATGCAATCTTTTATCAGTCTCAAATCAATATACTCCAATTGTCATGATTTACAACGTTTACTTAACCCATTTGTGCATTTATTTCTCTGACATCGATCGCAAAGTCTGAGCCCTTTGCCCAAATTGCGCCTGTAGTTTTTATTAAAACGCGCTCTTCCCTTTCATCATCGAGAGTCGTACCGGTGAGCAATTATAAAGAAATCTTCGTCGCGGAAGCGGGGTTAAAAATCTATCGAATATAGTCACCCGATCTGGAGACGGGTTGTTAACCTTGAAACACTGATGAAGTCCCGATGTCTAGCAGAGATTTGACCACTTTATTATATCTGCATTAGCATTGCTAAACTAGACCTGTGTCAACCGTCAGCTGGGCCTTCGCTGAATGACTCGTCATGCTACTCGCCACAACAGCCGGCGCCAGCTCGCGACAACAAGCACCTGTCACCGCTCTCGATAAGACATTAAAGAATATCGAAAGAAAATCAATCAGTTGGTTGAGGATAGGCTACTGAATGCATTTAAATATCCTGAATGTTAGTGATGAGACGTTGTCGCGGTTTCTCCTCTTTGTTACATGCATCATGCATGATTTGTCACAAAAAGAGATTGTTTAAAGATTTTCAAGAATCAAAAATGAGCATGTTGGTGTAGAGAAATCCGCGAAACACTGACTAATGATGAAATCATCCACATCGTTGACTTAATATCATGTAGTCGGTAACAACGTCAGAGGAGTTGGGGGAAAGTTTCTGGTGGCGTTGTTCGGGTGTTTGACATGACATACATCTTGTAAGTTTATCAGAACTTTTTTCCGTTTAACTTTTCTGACATGTGAAATTGAGTTAAAATCATCCCATATAATAAAAGTTAAAGTGTAGGAGATACATAACGTCTGTGGTATGTGGTTGACTGCATCTACTCTAAGACTCGCTAACTGTTGGATGATTGATTTCAAGTTAGCCAGGAAAAAGTCGACAGTCTGTCGACATTCTGACATGATTTGTGTGACCCGCTATGGCTTATCGCTATTTACAGTGATTTAACGCGCTAGCGATTAAATTTGACGAGACTTACAGCCATATTTGCTGCTGTTACCATGGCGTAGTTAGAGTTTTTCACGCTAGGTTGATGGTATTCTCTATTCTTATCAGCTGCCCCGGCCGACCCACCTTTAAACAACCCACCTGAGGGGCAGGTACAAGACTTATTCCAGGCGTGAATCAAGAATGGCGGACCTCAGGGAGAGCAATGCATGGTGCTGTTGTATCTTTTATTTTATTGGAATCAGATGTCAATGGGACAACTTTAAGTTTGAATACTCTATACACCGTGATGTATGTGGCGTAAAAACTCCATAATATCCGGCTAAAATGGAATAGAGATTGACGCCTTATACAGACACACTTCGTCGCCGAGGTTACCTAAAGAAAGAGTTACCGGAGCCTCAGAAAGCTCTGGTTCTACTCTAACGTTGTACGAATTTATAGCATACAGGCTCAAAATAAGCACACATTTTCGATACAGGCATAGTTTTAACATTTTCCCTTCCTGAAAAATATTTGGAAAGCACTATTCTTAGAAAGCGCGTGCACTAAATCACTCATCCGTAAACATATAATTGACATGCGCATTGCACAGTTTAATTTACTAATATATTTAGAGTTCAAATTTAGTACCGCGTTGGTGTAACAAGTACCTAATTACCTTATTGTTACCACGTTGGTGTAACAAGTACCTAATTACCTTATTGTTATCACGTTGGTGTATAAAGCACCTAATTACCTTATTGTCGCTCATCGCTTCGCTGCGATTTCCTTTAACTGTTTTTGTTTTGTGTGTTTATTTAAAACATGTGTATGTGTGAGAGCCTTCACTAAACTTTTCTAAAATTTTACTCCTGTTGGCAAATATAGACAACTCGTCCAAGATCACTGGCGATGTATTCCATACTCGTGTCTACTATCGCTTAACCCAAGGTTAGGGGTGCCATCGACATACTTTTATCAGTTGCGATCTATAAGCACGACTGAGATACGTATATATGAACAGTTGGGATCTAAGTGCGACTAAGATACTTATATTTGAACAGTTGTTATTTAAGCGCGACTCAGATACCTATATTTGAACAGTTGCCATCTAAGCGCAAATGAGATACCTATATTTGAACAGTTGCTATCTAAGCGCGACTGAGATACCTATATTAGAACAGTTGCTACCTAAGTGCGACTGAGATACCTATATATAAATCAACCTGAAAAAATAAAAAGTTTGACATTTGAATTGAAGTGGTATACGAATGTCGAACTTAGATTAGATGTAAATGTTGTGACTGTAAATATATGTCATGCCAGGTATTTACTCTGGCGTTTTTATTATGTCAGTGTTGAAAAAAGCTAAAGACGAACTTCAGAGCTTTCGTCAAATAAACAAATAAATATACGTTGACATGAGTGTTCCTCTGTACCTTATTCAACATAGCCTGCCTATAGGTATGTACATATATGGTTTTGTGTTGTATCTGTCTAAAAATACAGTTGTAAATTATTGTGCCAGAAACAAAAGCCTCTAAAACTGGAAGGAGATCTTCAAGGCTCATTGGTTTTAAAATGATGTGTAACAGACCCACCGAGCTTTGATAGACATTGCTTTTTTCTGCAGTTTTGGCTTTATGAGCCCGTAGCAGACGTGTTGTTTCCAGTAGATTTGCTCTGGAAGTTTCACATGGCAGCTGAGGTTCATCCTCCTAGGATGATGTGTCTGAGCGAATCTCTGTAGCGAATGATGGTTTAGCACTGGATGACAAATGGACAATTTATAGCGTTCATACACATGACTTGATACCAATATTTGTTTTGCGCCTAAATACAAACAATTGTGCTCCTGCCAACTCGTTTCGATGAGTGGCGGAGATGCGTAGCCAAGCAGAAAGCCGCCACAAAACCTTACGGATGAGAAGCTGTATCTTATTTGTTCCATCGACAGCCCCAAGAAGAATGGAGTTTCTATATCGTCCTCAAACTGATCATGGCTTAATTTCATTTTCAACCCATACATCATACGTCGGCCAGCAAACTGAGTTTGGTGCTGCGTGCTGTACGCCTTTTGAAGACACAATTGAGACGCGTCGCTAGCCACTCGGACCAAATCGCCGTGGCAGTGAAATTTGCACACGATGCTTGTAAATACGCTTTTGACAGCAATGAAACCCAATCGTAAGTCAATATCAAGTAAATCAAAATTCCCATGACTTTCACCGTAAGGCAATAAAAAGGGATTTTCTTGGCTGATCATTCGTCCGAGTTTCATTTAGACGGGACTTAGCCGTAATGCAACACAAATTGCGGCCAAATGAAAGAGCCGTATTGGTGCTAGCCCCGACGGCCCTGGCATTAGTGAGATAGTGGTCGGCAATTAAGGCTATCTGTAGAAAGCCCAATCCAGCAATTATAGGACGCTGTATTGGACACCGATAACCAAATGTGCAACTTGTGCCGTTTGATGGACAGACAGAAATGGCCGAATTAGATCTGTATCTCCAACTTCTGACACCAATAACGGAGCTAAAGCCGGCAAACAAAGCTCGCTTCAGAACAGGCTAGGGGAAAGAGGAGAGTAGTAAATCGCTAACCTCGCGTTGTTTTAACTCGGGACTTTTGTTTGTTCGAATTGTCTGGGGTATAACCACTTACAGCCGCACTGGGATCAAAACGCCAGCACCTAACGCCGATTTATCCTCAGCAATTTGTCGTCAAGTTCCCTAGGGTCTAGATGGTGTCACCGGGCCCGCCAAGGTGACACCCGCCAGGTGGCCTGTCACTCATCCTAAACACCCAATTAGCGCTGGATCTCGTGGCCATGTGATAATATTGTGTCTCTGCAGACGAGACTCTTTAGCAGGTTTATCTCTTGCGAACAGATATGCTAATTTGTCAACTCAGAAATGAAATGTTTTAGCGAAATGAAACGTTAATTTTGATTGACAGCCCGATATCGTTGGGATCACGAGATAGATTATATTTCTCTCGCCGTGATTGCGTGGATAACAATTCGATTCCGGGAGCCGTTTCAGATTGATGACTGGCTAGCGCTCTCTCAAAATTAATCCTCTGACTTCTGCCATCAAAATTCACGACAAATGATATCGATATGTGATAAATAACGGTCCGCCAGCGCCCCAAGCCGGGGCGATGCTCGCCTATATGCAATTCATGAAGTAGCGATTCTGTCTAGGCAGTGAATATTTGTGCTCGCCCGCCCCGATCTCCGACATACGACATTTCCTTGACGCCGATAGTAGGAGCATTGATCCCCTCTCCCGTGGCTGCCTAACGCATCGTTTGTAACTGTCCAGCCTCGTCGGGTCTGAGTAAATATGATTAGCCTAGCGCTTGATTGAGAAATGTATTTACATTTTGCGAATTATCATAGCTATATGGTGATTTTTTAATTTCGTTGATGAAGTGGGCTGTAAGCATCAAACCTCGTGCCCATTTAATCCATCAAGGCGCTTTAGGCATTATAGCCCTTTAAACATTAAAGGCACGGGAGGCTGCGTCTTCAAACAAAGTGTTAAGGGGTTGAGACTCGCCTAAATATTGCTCCAGCTAACTGACAACTCGTACGCTTGAATTGTTCGCAGAAAAATCGGATTGCTATCTCTTTATTTATGATGCGCGTATAATCCGAGATTTCAATCACCGCGATGGAATTAGATTTCATTGGCTCTAATACCGTCTCAAGGCGACATCAGTCGATAAATTTTCTACCAAAATGAAATTGCTAGACATACTGATTGCTTGACCTCTCTACGTGAAATGCTTTTCTAGGAGCTTAATTTGATTGGCGAAACATATTTACGATTTCTCCATTCTGCCTGAAGAAGAAAAAGAGGAAAAAAGGAAAACGGCTCGGAGGAAAAATGAAATATGCTAACCATGCTCTTGATAGATCTCCTCGCCAGCTGCCCCTGTTATTTTGATGGAAAGTCGCTTATTTAAAATTCCGCAAAATGAACTTTGTATTTTGCAAACATTTCCCGGCGACTATATCGAGGAGTGATAAGGATGGTGCCGTCGGTTTAACAGGACCGTGGCGGAGCTATCAATCTTGGCGCTATTCTATGAGAGCTGACAAGACTGCGGTCGGTGGGATGCGCCCTACAAGAAAGATGATTTATTCCAGTTACCCAGGTAATTTCCCGGGGATGTTATTCCGCCCCGCTCGGAGGAGCGACAGGCTCGACTAATAAGACATAATTAATACACGGGCCGTTATGGGCAGGGGCCGTGTTTGAATTTACATGAAGCCGGGGCTAGCCGCCATTTGCCTTGCTCTCCACACAAACCGACACATTACTTCAAGTGCCATTTCGTGTGCAAAGCCTAATAGAGTTTAATCCTCACCGATCGACCTAAACACCCCTGCTCGAAGAGTAAGCGATCCTAGCGCTACAGCTGATCATATAACGAGTATGTCTGTAACCAGCAAGAGGAACGTTGTATAACTGTTCAATATTTATTTAAATAATATTTAAAATATTTATATAATATTGAGAATACCCGAGTAAATTTCATCCTGTTCAGCGAGTACATCCATCAACTAAATATTACACTTTATTTTTTAGTACTTTTATTTTTATACTAAAACCGTAGATTAGGTAAAATGATCTTTATTTAACACTTCACACGGTAAATATTTCTGTTCTCTTTACATCTCTTGGAGATCGGACCTAAATAACAGAACAAAAACATAACAATTGCAAATAATTATTGTAAATAAAGGCACATCTACCAATATGAACACCATTAAGCTACCAGCTTTATATAATTTTCCAGATCAGTATAGTTACACATTTCATTAGTCTTGTATTGGACTTTGTAATACTGGTTGACGACCCTTACACTACATCAGATTTTTGTCTACCAAAACTTTGTTTTAAAACAAGCCTGATAAGCTATCATAAATTCAACTTTAAATAAGTCAGATAATTAACGGATATGAAACATTATAGCGTGTAGAGCAAAACCAGAGCAGCTACGGCAATCCCAAGAGTGAGATTCATCGACACTTATTTTCATTCTTTATATGTTAAACAAGAATATGTACCATCAAAAAAAATCGAATTTTTGCTATTACTTTAGAATAGTTCAAATAATTACTTTTCACAATATCAGTGTCGTCTGTGCACGTGCTACCGGTCAAACTCGGTAATAAACTTAACTGCGTTACTGCCGTGTATAAACATTAATAAATTATAAAGCGGACTGCATGGCAATTTTTTCAAACTTTAGAATCATTTTAAAGCTATAAATACTACGGGTATACCAGTCTGATATTTACTGACAAGAAAGACAATACTTTCAGGGTGTTCTTGGTAAATACAGAAAACTTGATTGACGATTATGGATTTCTTAAAGATCTGCGATTCTTTGACCAAAGATTGAAAACAAAACGTTGCAATAAGAAACTTTCAAAGTTCCCTTCCAGAAAATGATCTCAATCTTTTATCTCCAGAATAAAAATGCTTATTTAGATAAAGAATATATATTTTTGTGCACAATGTTTTGAAAAGCGGAGGTGGAAACGATTATCGCTATTTGGAACTTCCGTCAGTACGAAGAAAATGTTTTGATGAATCCGCTGTTGGGGAGATGTGTTTTTCCTGTCATACATATTACTGGAAACTGGATATGGGAATATCGCAACAAAATGGCTTTTGTAATAAAGTTTATTATTCTATGGGGTCTAATATGAAACTTTATAGATGATAAGCCTATCAGGAAATCTAAGACATTAACATATAGACCATTGGTCTCTTAGATCAATTTCCTCCTTACCTGCGGTGATCAAAGCTTTCTCACCTGGCTGTAATAATAAAGGTGTGCATAATAAGATCTCACCTGAGTTAAAATCGATTGAGTTTAAAGCAGTTTTATTCGGATAAAGGGAATAAAACAGAACAGGAAACTGATCCCCATTGAATTCCCAGCGGAGCACTTGGCGCAAGTCGATCGTCTGCTGGATGCAGACACCAATATGCTCTCATGCACTGAGACGCTAAAAGAATCTGAAATACCCGATACTCTTATCACCCTATACTCGACAGTGCTGATCAGAAGATACCTCCAAATAACTGGTTGTTATTGAGGCCTTTATATATATTTGGCTCATTACCAAGTCAGTTTCCAAGTCAAATAACCCGTTATCTTGACGTTTTATCTACAGTGCTAATCTAACCATTCTTTCTGCTCTCATTGTCAATATGTACCATTAAGTGAACGTATTAGAAACCCGGTGATATATTCTGACACCTCAATGCTGAATTCACTTAAGGCTAGTGCTAATAATGAATGTGATATACACACAACCACGCATATGTCTTCTCTACAGAAATAGCATTAAAGCAAGAAATAATTCGCTAACACCCTTCATTTTTCATGCAGCCTATTATCACTTTGACATTTTGTGCAAACTATTCCTTCTTTCTATTGTCCACCAATGAGCTTTTAGTACAGTATTCTATATCAAAGCATATATTACCTAAATTGCATTTGTTGTGCACAACATTAATTAGTGAATTATATACTTGTCTGTTCACTGATATAGAGACAAGGCTATACATCGAACTCCATCACCTTGTATACCATATAATACCATAACTCCATCTTGTCTGCTGTTTATCAATGTGCTAACTTCCACTGTGACATACGTATCATTCATCCTGCCTGCAGTAAATGCCGCAATCGCCATCTTGCCAGCTATAGATGTCGTAATCGCCATCGTGACCGCTTTATATGCCGTAACCGCCATCGTGTCCGCTATAGATGTCGTAATCGCCATCGTGCCCGCTATAGATGTCGTAATCGCTATCGTAATCGCTATCGTATCTGCTATAGATGCCATATTCGGCATCGTGTCCTCTGCATATGCCCTAAACCCATCGAGTGCGCCCTAGATGTCATAACCGCCATCGTTGTTGTCTGTTGTCACAGCATGTCGTCCGCCTTAAATGCCATAACTCTCACTGTGAAGTTGTGACATTGTGTCAGCTATATTAATGGGTGCGTTTATGATATAGCAGGGCTAGTTTTCAATTTGGCATATGGCTTTTTAAGCTATAATTCATCAAGTCGGTAGATGCTCGTTGTAAATAAATGATTTATTTCGTTGTCTGGGGTGAGTTGGGTGTTTCAATATAAGGCATGATTTCAAGACATGACAAAATAGGATATTCGACAATAAGGTAGATGTGGAAAATACTAAATTGATATATATAAGCAAGCGATGTATATATAGCCATATATAGATACTTAAGTCTTTACGAGACACTGGTTATTGTCGTGTATAAACGATTGCATAGGGTATATATGGGGTGCAGGCATATTTGTACTTCTTCTCTGTTTCTTCGCTGTATATCAAGCCAGGATAAAGTATTCACTATGTGTTCACATAGGTGTGGGGGATGTATAAGTAATCATATTAATTACACCATCATGGTGCTCAATGAAGTTTTTCAGTCAAAGCTCGACTGAGATATCGATATTTTTATCAGAACTTCAGATATTCAACGACTACGAGTTCAGATTTAAATTGGATGTCATCCCTATAATATTGACTATCTTCCCTGCGTCACTGAACATAATGAGAGACATTATAATAAGAATAATAAAAGAAAACTGATGACCGCTTCTCTCCAATATGTTACCAGCTTTATTACATGTTGCCAGCTGGTGTTTTGTGTTGTTTTGGAATTGAGTCTTGCGATTATCCACACGGGATGCCCATTTATGCAGTTCATGCAAGTGGTATATTAATGTCGGACTTGATGGCTAGATTTTCCATGTTGTAACTTGAGGGTAAAGTATTCTGTATGCATATATGTCCTCATCTGTTATAAAACGACTAAATAATTTGCTTGTAAATGACTCTAAATTTTAAGAGTTAAGTGTTTTGTACGCATCTCCTAATGTGCTTTATAAACGACTACATATACTTTGGGCCAATATTCTACGCATATTTCTCTTGATTTTTTAAAATTATTTATGTTTTGGTGACAATAACCGTATACGCATCCTTATCTAGATCAATATCTGCACTAATCAGTTTACTTGCAGTGTCAAAAAGAACTAATTTTTTGTCTTGGAATCAAAAGCGAAAACAAACTAACTTTGTAAAATGTGATTTTGATGTTGTGGAAAAAAAATCAGAAGTCGCGATAATGTCGTTATGTCAAGGTGTTACTGATCAGCTGGGTCTAGGGCCATACAGTGCGGATACTTCAAACGTTTCCAGGTGACTAGATACATTAACAGAGTCATTTCCAAAGCCACAAATTCCCTTTAAGAAGGGGCGTGCCACACCACATCAACAACAAGCTAAATGACCGATTGTGTGATTAAGACGATTTACTACAGGAGCATTGTGTTGAAGAAACAGATCCGCCTAGGGGTGAAGTGGCCATATCCCTTACCCCCACCTGGGCGGATGTCATACCTGCACAGGTAAGAAATACCACACAGGAGCTAGCTGTCTAGGTAAGAGATATAGGTAACGGTCCAATAGATATACCGGAAACTATTGAACTGGAGTCACTCAACTCTATCAAAGACTTTTATTCTAACCAATAGCTGGAAACACTTGTATCCATTCAGTGTATTGACGACAACCATATATCTGGCATAATCCGCTAAATGTATCACAATAAACAACCGTGAGAAGCGCCTTGCCCCTTTCTCAATGTCATCATGTCCAATACATCGTATTGTTCGCGATCGCCTCGCTGGTACTTCACCGATTAAATCCTGATATACACTGCTGTCTTTTGTAACGAATGCAACCTTTCACCCCTGTCCAGTTCTATTACGGCATATATGTAGGTGTACAGGAAATCACACATAAGGTGTTTGCCTCACACAATTTTATTTGCATTTAAGGGCTACAAGACTGTCTTCAATGGTTAATGAAACAAACAAGCTAATTGCTCAAATTTCCCACACAGTTTCCTAAACGATATGTCTACGTGTTTTGATTTTATTTGTACAAAATTACAGCATGGTTGTATACATAAACGTTTAGCTCTTTATGCACATAGAATAAAGGTATTATGGTCTGTAAACGTTCATTTAAACGATAAGAAAACCAGCAACATTCTCTTTACAAAATCTGCATACCCAAAATAATTTTAGAGTAAAACTGGAAGTCAGAAGGCTTCCAAAACATTCTTGTTTTAACCATAAAATCTGCGTTAAACCTGTGGAAGGAAAGCTTAATAATTGTCTTTCTTTACATACCTTTAAAACTATTTCTTGAACCATAATAATTCAATAATTTTTAATATTACACATGTTAGAGAGGGACATTGAATACATGTAAAAGCATTATAACTAAGTGATATGGCGATTTTCCCTGACAAAACCTGATATTATTTGGTTCCTGCAACCACGCATGCGCAGTACGGCAATAACGTTGTGTAATAGCGTTTGTATGTGTCATTAAAGTACAAGTTATGTCCATCAAGATCTGGCAGGCAAAATTTTTCCCGGGATGAACAAATTAACCCAGAGTATGAAATTCTCTTTTTCATGGGTCATTCATAAAGTGAGATGATTAAACCTTTACAGTGAAACAGGACAAGATTTTAACCGTTAGTCAGAAATAAATGAGCAACACTGTCTTGTTGAATTGGATTCAAAATACAAAAACTAAGGAGTGTCAGGGCTAGAGTCACGTCTGAGTAGAATGTGTTCTTTTGTCAAATTATATATAGTGCTAATCATTTTAGGTATACATAATCACTGGAACTGCTTTATAAGAGTTCACATTTATTCGCTTTCCGCATTCATTGCAATCAACCAACAGTCGGGATTGCTAGGGATCGTTTAACACTCTCTTTATTCGCCTTAATCTCCTTATAAACAACAGCCCTAATGACCTCTCATAATTCGTGCAGACCGTTAAGCGCTATGGACAGACCGGATCTGACTGCTCGGTCCGCCCACCAGACGGTATTGCGCACAGCGAAAGTTATATTCACAGCTGGTTTGCAGACGGTTGATGTTAAGTCAAAGACTGGGGCTGTCGGGGCTGGAACCTAACCATATGGAGGACACGGCTCGTTGGAACATGAGACGGGAAATCTGGCTATCAAGGCAAAAAGGTGGAAAGATGCAAAAAGAAAAATCACTGGTTGTTATATTCACAAACCCCATATGAGTCCCACAGGGATACCATTGAACGAGATTTGTGGTTCTTCAGTATCTTAATATAAGATATTGTGCACCAGACTTAATACGATATATATTAGGGTATCACTGATTCCTATTTAAGAAATGAGAAAAACAATAAACCGATGAAAGCTTTCTTATACGCATAACCTACATGAAGCCAAACATTAACTGAATCAAAACAAGTGGATGCCTGTTACATATGATGGTTTAACAAGTACTGAATAACATGAAGTACGGGTTCATATGCACTTTGAGACTAACGCGTTTCGTTGATGTGCACCTACACAGTAAAATAAATATTTCAAGCTAGAAGCACGTAATCTGGTTAATATGTGTATACGATAGCAGTTTAATCTAGTTCCAATTGACATAACACACTTTTAACGCTGACCAAACGTGGAATATTTGCCTTCTTAAGCGGGATGGTTCGCATTTACATATTACATTCATTGGTCCTGGCTGCTTTTACCGTGCTATCTGATGTTCTGCCGAGTTTCTAGATGGTTTTGTTTCCCTGTATTATTGAGTTTTGAATATAACCCATGGGTGTAACCAAGTCAAAAAGACGTCAAATTATTCACATGAAACCACGGCACGCTTACAAATTATTTTGTTTCCTTTTCACAATATAATATGTTGTCTGTGACTGTGTTTTTTCATTCGCTTTCGTGTTTATTAAACCATCGAACTATATAAAATTGACAATAAATTATCTGTCTGTAAGCTGTATCGTCGCCAAGTTGTCTATGATAGGCATTCGCCAACAACAACCGCTTGTTTTATTAACACCTCACGCGTTTATTTGCTTGTTTATTTTATTAACGTTTTACGTAGTGCACTTAAGGCCATATGTCAGAGTTAGGTAGGAGTGGACACATCACCCTATCTATCAGGCAACACGTTTCGTTATCTATTATTGCAGATTACGTAACTAACGCCCGTGTCCAGCAATATGTTATGCTTTTTATATACCGTCCTAGAAGCTTTATACGCTCCAAAATATATGACATATATATAGTCGGCTAGAACATTTTTAATGCATGTCCTTGTAAGGGTGCTCTTGTCCTAAGAGCCTACTGCAACATTAATGTTAGTTTGACATCCACTACATAATCTGACTTGACATTGCACCAGAAATACACTGTGTATGTTTAAGTCTATGCAAAGTCATTATTACTATGTTTCTAGATGGGTTCATACGTTTGTAAACCATGTATATCAACCATATATTTCATAACTCTTTAAGCATATTCATTGGCACAATGTACTGATTTTAAATACTACCGGGGCCTACAACCATATGTGAACGTGATATCAATATTCATGCAAGCAGATTTCAGATCTTGCTCCGTTTCCAAAAATATTTAGGAAATTCTGAAAAACTAGAGGGAAATGATGATGTGTAGATTGTATTTGGTGGGAACGGTCCTTTGCGATCCAGGTTAGTTTGCTGATATCTCACCCACCCCATTGCTTTGTAAGCAGAATTAAACAACCGATATGCCCATAATTCTCTCCTCCCTTTTATGTTTTTGTGTAGTGTCACTGCCTTTGCAGGGTATGGGCCTCCCTTAGCCGGGTGACCACTAGCGGCTGTGCCCCCGGGCGCAAACAGTGCAGCCCTTCCCCTTGGGGCTATGGCCGTTTGTCGCCATTGTAAGATTGCGTTAAACTTTCACTCCGGGTACATTAAATTATGAATCACATCAACCCACGGCTACCCCAGTTACGTTTAACGTCAATAAAAAGGGTGTTCAAGTGCATATAATAGTGAAGCCATTCGGTTTTACGAGGCCGCAATCTGTCTCTGAAAACTATAGTTTGCACCACACTCACCACCAGGGCGAATGGTACTACTATACCGACTACATATGGATACTTAAATCTAAACAGCATGAAAACTCCCCAAATGCATGTATTTAGTTTCGTCGAGTTTAACTGTTATATTTGTCATGTGTATATTTGGACTTTTTATTAAAACAACGTCTATCAAAGATAATGTAGAAGAAAACAACCCGTAGGTGATGTTTCAACAGAACCTTGTCGTATACCAGTTTACCCCTATATAGGATGTATATGGGATATTTCAGGTTTGAATAATGACAAAGCTTACGTCGTTTTCAATGTGTTGCCAAGGACTACACAAAATCTGATTACACTGTAGCAAATATGTGAATTTTATTCCAGTCTTATGAATGTTAAAAATACTCAAGACTTTAAATCTCCTGACACCCTTCTAGCTCCAATAAATGACAAATTCCCATTGTATTCCAATTTGTTCAGAATTGCCTTTTGTATGTAGGGAAAATGGTCCTCGTGTTCAAGAAAAGGCACATAAATCTGCATCCCAGATGAATTACTGAGTTACTGAAATGTTACAATTTACGCGGAATACTTGTATACAAAGAGCATTCTCATCAAACAGCATGTACTTTATACAGGCATTGGTACTATTACTTATATTCGCCACACTTTAAAGCATCTTTCTTATCACTGTCGAGACAAAAGTCCAATGAAGATACAGTCTACATGATTTATTAGTCTGTACACAAATCAACAACCATTTATACACAATACACAACCTTATAATCCACATTGTACAGCCATTGTAAGCACAAACATCGCATGTGTTGATGGACAAAACAATTTAGACTCACTCTCCGTATACAATTATGTCATGTATGTTTGTATGTACGCTTGGGTTTTACATCGCACTTAACAATTTTCAGTCATATGACGACGATGAATTATATCATGACTGGCTGATTATTAAACTTCAAAGAAACGCGCAAGCAGAGAAAATATGTTCAATAGTTATTTTTCAGCTGTATAACTTTATATCCGTCAAAACTGACATCGTATGAGGTTATTATCTTTATAGATAAATGCAATTTAATACATTTTCATATGTGACACTTATTATATGTGTTGATATTTTTCACTCGGGCTAGTACACTCAAAAAATTAGTCTGTTAATTTTGACAGAAAACTTGTTATGATGCTAGAATCTATTCTGTTATTACAGCAGATTGTATTGTTAAATATAACAAGATTAAGAGTATATTTTGTTGAATATGACACAATATTTTGTTATAATAATAGAGCACATTCTAGCATCACTCAGACAACAAACTTTGTGTTAACATGAACAGAATGATATTTTTAGTGTAGTGGTATCCAAACCACACATATGTACATATGATATCACCAATGCACCTTCGTATGTTTTCATGCACCAACAGACGATTTAATGTCAAGTGTTGGCGCATTAAACCCTCGGCGAACTAAAAGTTTTGGAAGTTTTGTATGGCTAATCTGCATAAACGCTTTAACCTGTTCTTAAGTGGACACCGAGGCCTATTCACTAAGAATTAGCGCGCCACATTAAGTTTCCTCAGCAATGACGATCCTTCTCATCGTATTGACTGCATCAGCGCTTTCACACAATTCTGCTCTATACAGATGGGATTAAGGGGGAAAATGAGTTTAAAGGCCACATCCTGGTCGGCGAGACCCGCCCTTATAGATCTTGTGATCATCAATTATCATTACAGATGATTTAGTCTCGATCAAGTTAACTGGAAGCAGTCTGCAGGGTTCGCGCGCTTTGTCGTGATACCAGCCTCAGGGCAACCGACAAGACTTCATCGGCTACGCCGGCTTAAAGACGTTCTCAGACTACAGACTGCATAATACGGCCCATTCGTCACCAGAGGACGGCATTACACCATACCTTTCTGTTCACAAAAGCTGATCTGTCCTTAGAAGCACTTCATATATATACTTACATAACATAGCGGATAAATTAAATTGATTGCCCCGGAAGTAATTGGATTAAATCGGCACCGTTACGCGGATGCCTTTGTGCAGGAAATCATAATGAAACTCTTGTATTAAAAAACAATGGTGAATCTAGCTCGGTATCACTTAATATGTGTTACCGAATACTCACGTCTGATTAAAATTTACGTTATTTCCCTTTTTTATGATCCATTTGACAAAAAGAAAGTAGTAACCACCTTCGTGTGTTTATTATAAAACATGTAGTGGTTGATTTATCATCATTAAATTATTTCAGACAGAAACTATAAGTGCATGTATATACGTACACAAAATAAGATAACCAGACACCCCTTTCTTCTTTATTCATGCTAGTTTTAGCAGCCATCCCAACTAACTTATGCGATGCCCATTAAAAGCGTTTTCAAACCTTATTAACATAAAAATGCCGGAGAAAAAATTGAACCATTCTAGGCTCGAGACCACCAGAGGGAATATCCGTTTTAATCTGTTGGTTTTCTATGAGGCGATTAAAACTGGCACACTCCGATATGGCCTTCACTATAGCCCTGAGAAAGTGACTTTGGCCTTTTAGAGAGTCCCTGTGGAGTTGTCAGTGCGGAGTTTAACACAGGAGTGTGATATTGCTGTGAAACTTGTCTCCAGCGACACCTATCATATACAACCTCTAGCCACTTATCCACAAGACTTCTTTTATTAATGGAATGGCTTATTTTAATACCTGAGCCCTTAAAACAGAATGAAAAGACTCTAATACTGACGCTAGCGGGTGAATTGAAAGTGCAGCATATGCTCTACTTTAAAGGCTTTATATCATATATTCGTTTCTGCCATGTCTACCAATGCTAAAATGTAAGCGCTACAGCATAGGGTAAACGTGTATTTTGTGGGTGGGCTAGACACGAATAATTGACCCTCAACTTCTTATTGCTCGGATAGGCCGATCATTTCAACTTCTCGCTGATTTTTCCTTACTTAATTCCTCGTGTGCTTTACGAGGTCCAAATTTTATTGGAAGCTACTGTGAATTAATGGAGTGAGGTTGATCTGTGGTGAGGAGCGCCTCCACCAATAGAAACGCTCGTCGCTCTGCTCCGTCTCGCGCCGGACAGGCGGCCAGCCAACGAGAAGGCGAGATGACATCAACAGGTCGGCCCCTCTTGGAAATCAAAGGCTAATCAATCTTGGTAGAGAAGTGATTGATGATCTTGAAGTCTGTCATTGGGGGCCTGCTATAACAACTTCACCGTGTCATTCTCGTCAGATCGGACTAAACTAGCTCCCACGCTGCAACACAACTTCGACGAAACTTCATTCATTGGATTGGACTTTTTGACAGATATATTTTTGTGCGGTGGTCTTGAGGAAAAATTCTTGGATAACAGAGGAACAGTTCGCAAAGTATAACACTTATGGTGGGCTAACTTGCTGCAGAGTGTGTTTTGGTAAAAATCTGTGACCCTTAAATCTCTCTGTTCGAACAAACATCTGTGACAATGTTAGATTACTGCCCGACCAGTAGTGAAGGGGGGTCCACTGGGTATCAGAATCAGAGCCCGGGGGCTATGGCCTCTCTTCTCACTAATATGAACTTTAATATGAATTTGGACCATACTAGCCGACAGAGTGCTTTCGTGCTTAGCAGTCCACCTTTGGCCGCTTTACATAACATGACAGAAATGAAAGTGCCCACTTCTTCGGCCATGCTACCCCAGGGCCATTACTCACAGAGCACGTTAAAACAGCTGGCCATCGCTGCCTCTCAGTCTTCCACCCCCCACGGGATTCAGGATATTCTCAGTCGACCTCACCTGTTCCCTAGGCTTAACGCGGGGGTCTACCTGCCCCACGCCCGCTTCTCTAAGCCCCTGGCCGAGTTACCTGGCCGGGCACCCATCTACTGGCCCGGTGTGCTGCCACCTAACTGGAGAGCTCCAGGTAAGTTGTATTTATACTCATTTATTATATTTACACCCGATACTAAGAAGGTATACATAAGTTTATAAGTAGGACAGTGTCTTAGCCTGGAAAGGTGGTCCCGATTTTAACCAGATCAGTTATGTGACTGTAGTTAAATATGCGTCAACGCAATAGTTTTATTATCGGTGTATTTCAGAGCTGACATTTTATTTCTCAAAGTACTATTGTATTTCACTTCACCGTGTTTTCCATGTAAATTCACATCAGTTCTGTAAAACGAATTTAAATACTTTTCAGCTAATTTTTGTACCAAAAGACAATGACAATTTTTCTTTCTTTCCAAGATGGAAATCATCGCATTTTAATTCGGATGGATATCAGATTTTATTTGCTCAGCAGATATTCGTGTATTTCTGTATCTGTGATAGCTCGGAACGTACCGTTTCCCACCTTGTGCACCCGGTGGTGTCCCAAGCAGTTCGTGGGACAGATTAAACCCCAGCTCCCAAAAGTGTTTGAGTGCAGTGTACATTCAGGCCTGGCCGTGGATAAATAAACAAGGGTAGTTCCATTCAGAGCAGTATTTCCCGGCCCACATGGAAATCATTCCTCTCTCACTTCATTATCACCGAGTTCTGACCAACCCTCTTATAAACATCACTTAATCGTCTGACCACATCCTCATAGCCATATACAGTGTCAAACAGGAGAATGAAAACCAGGCGACAGTTTATGATACGGAATGAAATAACGCTCAAAATTACCGGGATGTTATAAATCTTTGGATGGAAAATTTTCAGCTTGCATTTCATGGTGAAAACAATAATAGCGAAAAGTTGCCAAATGAAAAGAAATATTTTTATATTCCAAAGTAATTTCGTAAACGATGTGATCAGCCTCAAGAGAAACGACAGACTATCGCGTAGCATTTGTACATGATGTATAAAAACTCCGCATGATTTAAGCAGATTACAAATGTCACAGTGAAATGCAGCATGCAGTATAAACGAATTGAAATATAGCCGCTTAGTAAAACCTCAAAAATAGGTTTACCTTTATGCGCTGTTTGTACATATCACTTTACACAAAACCCGTGTGAGATAGCGCATAAAACTTAATTTGATGAGAACATAAATGGAGATAAACTAATGTGAGAACATACAGAGAGATGAACATAATGTGAAGACATAAGAAAAATACAAACACGAGCAAGTAAACCTAATGTGAAAATACATGATGACACCAAATGAACTTCATATTCACGCATTCCAACTGTCGCGGCATATTTGTGTATCGTAAAACTGGGAAAAAATACAAAGGGACTTCAAGGAAATTGTAGTAGAAATGCCTTTATTGTTTTTCAGTCTTTAGTCATATCGAATGAATTACATGTATTTCTTTAAGATTTCATAACTTAATTAAGAAGCTTTTATAGATATGAAAATGCGTTCAGTTGATACAATTTGATAGTTATATGTATGAATCTGTTCATGGCTTAACTGTACTTGATCAAAATATCAGATGTACATATAAGAAAATTAGGTGCTTTTAAATACATTGATAATATAATATAATGTTATAGTTCAGTAAAGGAATAACCCGTTTCGAACATGTATATGGGGCCTTCTATGTAGCTGTAGTGTTGTATAGGCCCACCGCTGTTGGTTTGAGGCAGGCATTTTAGGTTAGGCTCTTGGGTCTGTGGTAGGTATTAGATGTAACGAGAGGTTAAAAGCTGTCGGAGACTGGTCGTTTACCAAGACAGGAGCACACCCGTACTTCTTCCTATTTGACAACAATTGAAACAGTGTAGTGTAGCGATGATAGCTCCCAGGCTTGTCCCTGTACCGGCGTTTTAATACCCCGCCTGTTTCTAACATTGGATAATCTGTAACAAATGTAACAGCCGGGTGTCTATCTGGTAGACTTATATACCAGGCAAACCGTGTCCTGGTCTTCGATAACATGGATTAAACATCTTGACAGCGGTACAATCTGGTCATTTAGTTAAGGTATATTAAACTCTCCTAAAGCGTAATTAATATTACTGGTAATATAAATGACCCTATTCACGATACATTTTCAGGGAGATGTTAGCGTTGTGCAGAGTACTGACCTCACAATGCACTTTGTGTTAACTTATAGCAGTACTCTTCTGCAGTTTATCTATATGTGTATATGCAAATGTAAGTAAGAAATACACCTTACTGATGTAATACAGTAATGTGGGACTGTAGATAGAATGGCACGGTTCTCCCATGTATTGGTAAATCCCCTATGCACACTAGCAAGCGATTATAATTTTATGTAGCTATAATTATTGATGTTATCTATTATATAATATCTTTTGCTAAGTTACATAGGATAAATTACATAGGGAAACATGAATGAAATATATAACATTGCGATAGTGTGAGTGCTTTGTATTAATGCGACCTTAAATTATTGCCTAAAGGCCTATCATTTCTACTTTATTTAAAGCTGTACTGTCTTATATTTATAGGATATACACTGTTGCATATGGTTTTGACTTATCACATCTTGTATAGAGACTTACGGGAATAGTATGCTTAAACCAAGATAAACTGAATGGGACTTTATGACTGGGTGTGGCTAAGTGCATTTATATACGAATGAAGCCAAGTCACCGAGTATGAACAGGTTGTGGTTTGAACGCTAACATCGTAATTCTTTAGAATAGGCAGTGGAAAGGGAGGAAGTTGACTTGACTTGCAGTAAATGGAGATTATATAGCAGTATATGCGAATATATATACATATACATAACTCTTCTATTGTGATTGATCAACGTGGGAAGATATAATTCTATGCATTATGATCTGATTAGTAAGATCCTATGTACACTCGGTAGGGCAATTTATATCTGGAATATTATTTCTGATTTGTTTTTTTTTTCTTTATCATTTCGTACTTTTGTATACCGCCTCAACATGCAGGCATTTGTTTCATTTACATCACATAATTATTGTTATTATTATTCATCATTATTATTTTTATCATCATCAGCAGCGCTGTAATATCTGTTCAAACAACAAACTATACCGTTTCTATTTTCAGAAAGCTCCTGTCCTGTTCAAACTTCTCTATCAGAACAATATTTTCAAGGTTTGTTATACTTAATATTATACATCCGGCAACTGCCCTGATCAAATGATTAATCCATAAATATATTCTGTAATTATGAATAGATTACGCATCAAGTCTGCTCCGATATTTTCACTATAATGCTGTATATTCATCAGATTTTGATGTCAAAATCTGCAAGCGAAATATTGCATCCCATTACTAGGGATTGTTGCTTGTCTTTCGGAGTGATTTCGAATTTTGACTGTAATATATTAAAACAATAGCATCATGATATAGTCTTATTTCTGGAAGGCTTAAGCATGTAATTTATGTGTGGGGATTATTTCATATATTGAATGGCCTTTTGTCAGTGCAATTGTCAGGTAATTTCCCTGGTCTCACAAACCTAATCAGCCACCGTTAAATGGAGTATTCTTGAGAATGTCCAAAGCTACCAATAAAATAAGAAATAAGTATCGATATTTAATAATAGATTGGCCAAAATAATTCACTTTAATAATACATTGGTAATGTAATTACCTTATTACGGTTGTTTGTTGTTGTTGTTTTTTTTTGGGGGGGGGGGGGTCACGTTTTTTATTTGTGATTTTTCTGTATTTTCTCTGCTATAACTGCTAACATGAAGCGTTTATAACTGCTAACATCAAGCGTTATATAGTTTTGTAAATGTTTATACATTATAATTCATATACAATCAGCCTTTTGAATTTGGTATATATAGGTACATAATATATACAATAACAGCAAATATATGTTCAATAAATAATGATGCTAATTTAAAGACTAATATTTGTAATTTCTATCTATATTTTGCAGGACAGAGCAATATAGTTGTTGATAAAGATGGTAAAAAGAAGCATACACGACCAACATTTTCGGGGCACCAGATATTTGCACTGGAGAAAACATTTGAGCAGACGAAATATTTGGCAGGTCCCGAAAGAGCCAGGTTAGCCTATGCTCTGGGCATGTCGGAGAGCCAAGTTAAGGTAGGAGCCATATATAGTTATTCAACATCACATTACCTACAGGCATCACCAAGTTTTCTCCCACCATACTGTTGGCCTCCGCCGTATAAGTGAAATATTCTTCAGTAAGGCGTAAAACACCAGTCAAAAAAAAAACAAATAACTTACAGACATCACACTCATTTCGTTGTCAGTTATTCCTGCATGGCACTATGCACTTCAAAATAGTCCAACTGGAAATATACGAAAATTATCCACGCTGAAGCAAACCAATATTGTCAATGAAATCTACGCACATTTGAAATTATTTATTTATTTATATTTTTTAGTGTTTCTTCATTTCTTTTTTTTATCGCTTTATGAATTCAAGCACATTGCCCTAAAAATGACGTGCAATCCGCCCAGGTTCGATGTCCTTTCTGTATTAAATGCCATTTTAGTGCAGTCACTTTTATACCGGTCTGTTGGTGCTCAACCTGATGCTTTCATCTTAAATATTAAAGCTTTTCATTTTACATTGAATGTGTTTAGATTTCGGTGATTGAAATGATGTAATCTTTATGTTGAAGAGGTAATAATTAATGTCTGCCTTAGTTCGTCAGTTAAAGAACGGAAAATTATGAAGGGTGATTGTGAGAGGATAGTGCAGAAGTGGCCTGTTAATATTTAAATTGCAGGGTGCGTTTGTATTTTGATTTCAAACATGTGTCAGTGGCTCCAAACTATTACCTCCGTTTTTCCCATTGACTGAACACAGAAGCTTTGAAGCACTTTATTTCTCTTTGATATATGCATATATTTACATACATACACAATACTGTAAGCGTCAGGCTTAGGGTTCCTTTGGTAAAAGGAGTATAGGAAAATATTAAATTATAGCAGCGAGCTAGAATAATTCACTTTGATACGGCGGGTTACCTGCTGCGAGGCTCACAGACCACCCGTCTCGTCTTTTTTCTCATTGCCTATCGCATCAAACCAGCTGGAAAACTGTTAAATTTGACCGCAATAAAAAAATACTGTAGTTGGCGTTAAAGCACAGAAATAGACCCGATGTTTAAAAGTATAGAAATTCATCGATAAAACCATCTGTTCAAATATATAGTTGCCACATGTAAAATGTATCCGGGTCTCATGAACTAATACGATATAAGTCTATTTGTGACAGATTTGTCGGCTGAACTCGGCATTTTCCGTCATCACGAGTCAGATTTCCCCCAGTTATCAAATCAAAGCGTGCTAAAGGCCTACCGACCCGTATCGCCTGCTTAATCAGCACGATCGCGAACGTGCATGCATCGAAACTTAATCTGATTATCTTTTAGAAAAATCAATGAAAAACATGAATTTTGCACTCTCTTGCATAAACCTCATAAACACAGACTCTAGCAACACTTATATAAGTAAATTGATCTTTGTTCCCTTTTTTGCCCCATTTTGCTATGGCAATATCTTTCAAATTGGTTGTTATGTATAATATGTTCAGGTTAACCCGTCTGAAATAGATTCACGTGGTTTGATGACGACACATATAATGGCCGTTTCGCTCACATTATAACTTTCCATATATTGAGTTAAGGCATGGTAATGCATGGCTGAACTTTGAATTAGCGTATGCACACCAACATACACGCGATTGGGAAGCAATGAGTGTGCAGTATCTAATTCATCATCGAGTTATCGGACTTATACATACACTATAAAGTTAAACGTATCACCACACAGAGTAAGACGGAAAGGGTATATACAGCCCTCGACTGTTTGTTTTGCTTTCTCTCTGCTCTCTCTTGCGTGGTGGGAGTTTGGTAAAACCATCAGCTGGAGTATAAATTATGATATAACTTTAACGAGGTCTCCTATTCATGTGCTAATGATATTACGGGATGCAACATTCTTGATGTGTAATTGTCGGGCCGCATTCTAGCCAAGTCCGGTATTTAGATTGTTTATTATAGAATATAGACACGGTGTTTACAGGAAAGACCAAAAAGCTAAGGTGAATTCAGTGCAACTTATGTTTTAAATGTTAGAGACCACAAAGCAAACAAGAGAGGAATTTCCTCTGGAGATTCGTATTCTGATTAAACATGAAAACTAGTAAAAACAAAATTACCACTTAGGCACAGGAAATTTTTTTAATAGTCTAGGAAAATTTTTTTGAAGTCACTGAGTATTGCATTTATTCTAAGCTGCAAACTATGAAAAATATATTGAAAGAACTTTATCTTGCCCACAAGGAACACTGATCGCAATAAAAACGATCGACCTTAATTAAGTATAAGAAAGACTTTATAAGGGGAGTTAAGGGGAGCTTGTAAAGTCAAAGTTGTCCACATTAATTGTGTATGTAACTGGGGACCGCAATGTATTGGTTGAGGATGGATGACCTCCTGTCGATGTTGGCACATTACAAATGGCTTCCAAAAGGCGGAGGGCCTGCTAATCGCGGTGCGGCATGTGATAGCCGAGTGTTTGGCATCGATGCTGATTAACCATAAACAGGGGGACAATTCAATTTGATGACAGGCACCGTTTAATGTAGCTGTTGAAAATGTTGCCGACTCACAGAGACAATCTGCTGGGATGTGATCGGACAGCGATAAACAATCTGTCCTATACCTCCTTGGCTGTTTTACTCCTGTTCTCCAGGTTCCTAAATCGACAACAATGGCTAGAGACCGGTGCTGACGAGTTCCCATCGATAGTATTAAACTGAATGGGGGAAAGATAAATCATTCTCTCCCATCACATGGGAATAACAAGTCGCTGATTAGAAAATTTAGCCCGCCCCGTAAAGAAACCCTCAGAGTGAATACAAATGAGCTTAGGAGAACCTCTAACGTTTAACAAAAGTGCAACCGAATAGCTCGTCAAGATATCCTCTTTTTAGTCCACATCCCTGGCGTTCTATACAGTTTGAATAAGAGCCAATTTTCGCCATGTGTCTCCTGCAGTGTTTGTTAACAGAAAGTATCAGTTTTGATAAATACAAACAATTCGGCGGCTGGTTTTCGCAATTCCTAATTGTGGAGCTGTATGGTGTCCAGATGAGAGCAGGGCCGATAACTCGTCTGTTCCAGAGAAACAATAAAGCAAACGGCGATCTGGCCGGCTCTCAGAAGTCATTATACTACAGTTGTTTTACACGGATTGTTTATCGGTGTTAAGAAGCCTGACATTTCGCCGATCTCGTTCTCACCCGGATACATGTGAACCGTATCAGCAGTGGCCGTAGGCCTGGCAAAGTAAATACACGGTCTTTGACGGGAAGAAAACGACGACTTCACAATGTTTTTCTTGGCCCCTAAACTTTTGACATGACGGTCAAAAAAGCGCCTTTGATCATCGAAAACAGTCTGTTGTCACACTTTGCGCTGAAAAGATATGTTCTCACTCAGAACGATCTGGTCCGCAGACTGTTGACAGAGACTGACAGTGAAATAGCAAATTTAGCCAGATATAAAGTAAGTTTATACATCGAGTTTTAAATTTCGGTTTTATATTTTACAAGTTTTTATGGTTTAGTATAAGACAGAGTATAAAGTCAAGCACAACAAAGTGTTTTGAATTTATGACTTAAAGTTTACTTTTAAAATTTAATGTTTCATTAGACAGTTTAGTGTTGTATGTTCATGCAAAAATTAGACAAATTATAAAATTAAGCGTACATAGAGTTTTAAATTCCGATTTTATCACTTTGGTTGAATATTGCATAATAAGTGTTGTCTTCATGCTTATTTAGGCCTTTCAAAGACTGACACAAATGTTACCCAGTTTTCCATTTTCATTAAAGGCATATGTAGTTTTCATAAAAATTGACGTTTAGGGTTAATACCTGTGTATTAGGCTTGTTTTCTCTGGAAGATTTTCAAGAAATTTCAAAAAGTCGCCTTCAAGAAATGTCGATGAAACACTTCTTGTGTGTGTGATGGAAATGTTAGGGTGTAAAACTGCCATGTCATGGAACTCTTTTCTGATTGGATTCAGCTGTAAAACTAATGCATTGCAAACAGTTTCCTGGTTTTATGACACATCAGCCTTTCTGCTGTTTAGTTTATACGGATCCAGCCATTATGTTAACTTTTCACTGGACATAACATTGCGCTGTGGCAGGGAGCTATATAATGATTGCTGTTTGCCGTGCGATTCATTCGATATCATCGGATTAGAACCCCTCCATTCGACTGTTATGCGGACTCTAATAGTTCCTAATAGGTCTGGTATTGAACTCATTGTGAGCGGCCATAAAGTAGACCTCCCTGGTCGACACTAAAACCGACAGGGTTTGTCCTATAACCTGAAAACCGGTAAAATGTCAGATTCTCTTATTGACTCTATGTGTCATAAAGGACCCGAGGAGAACATTAAGTTTTCGGGTACATGGCCCTTTCCTGACAAACTTCAATGGCGCTCCGCCCTGCGATCAAGTCTGTAATTTTATTCTTAGGCGTATTTGTCTTTGACAACTGAAAGCGTGAAATAGATACAAAGTGTGAAAAGACGAACATCACAGTGATTCTGGAGTCGTTAGTGTATAGACAGTCTATGGGGCGTTTGATTGATTTTAAGTTGATATCTGCTTTAAATGGTAATTGATGGCCCCAGCTTAATAAAGGTGTTTAGCGCAAAACGTCCATGGAAAAGGGCATCGTGCTGAGTAAATGCTGGGTAAGCGGTGGTAATTACCTGCTGCAAATTTGTCCTAGATAACTATACCATTGTGGTAATCGGTCGAAGCGAGCGTCAACTTACACCGTTGTGTTGTGGTACACCGTTGATAAACGCTGCTAATCGAATCCCTTTTTTGCCCTCAGGGTATAAATTTTTGTTTCGCTGAGGTCTGGGTGTGGAAACGGAGAATAGCGAATTGTAGATAATATATCACCAAGCTAACCTGCTGTATCATGAAGGGATTGGCACTTTTATACTCCATGGTCGATGGTGTATTTTGAGTTCAGGTATTTAACACGTAAACTTTTGAAGTTGACTTGAAAAATGAGCCAACCTGAGAATATAAAATATAAATTACTTTATCTTAATTCCACATGGTGTGGTCGAAACTTTTTTACCTAAACATGTAGGACACTTAATTTAACGACCCCCTACCCCCAAGTATGTTATTTGGAGAATTTACTTTGTTTCACTTTTCTTTGATCTTAGTGTGTACAAATTTGTAGAAGAAGATATCGCAGTGTTGATATTTAAATCGCGTGTTATCTCGCGATAACAACTCTCATTTGTGTTAGTGGGCATATTTGCCCGTGTTGAGAGTCTCCAAGGATTTGGTATCCAACATGATAATAACAGTCTTTGATCACTTTTAGTGAGTTTAGCAAATACTTGAACGGTTAAGTTTCAACACATCCCGATAAGCCGTAGGCGATTTGACCACTGGTCACCGAAATACGTTTGGATTTGCAGCATTTTAAACAATAGAATACTTGCCTTTCTGTGTAAATAGCAAATACTTTTTCAAAATTCCCCAAGGCCTTTGCCTTGTTTATTCTCATAATTTTAATATGAAGTAAGTAAAAGTTATTATGGTAGAATGCATTATGTTTTACGATTACGATTTTTCTAAGTATTAGAAAGTTTTAGAGAGTTTTAGTATGTTGTAAAAAAAATCCTCCCTCTTAGTTATATAGCGTATCATTTATCATAACTCAGCTAACAGCTGAATATCGACATGTGTTAAAAAGTTATGTTAAAGCACACAACATATTATTTTAAATATTTCTTTTTCGTCGATATTTTCTCAAAGTGTTTCTCAAAGTAAAAACAAACTTGTCAATGAAAACTGATGTACAGCCAGTTATGGTTATAAATGTACCTCAGATAATTTTTCCACCTTACAGGCTCATAATACTTTACCAGCATTCAGAATAACAATATCTCGCTTTCACCAAAGTGTATACTATATCGCAGTAATTCATTGACGCAGACAGCTTTGTTACAATGACATCATCGTCTCGGACAGCTTTCTTTGTTGCTACTTTGGCACCATTAATACAGCCCCTGCTTTCTGACCCTTTTTTGTCTTGGACAAGAGACTCCGTATTCTTTTTGTTGATCGACTCGAATTATTGTGGTGTTTAATCAGCGCTATGAAACTCGCCTCTCTTTCTCTTTCTACCACTCTTTGATTAGAAGTTTAATCTGTTGGAAAATTTGGTTACTTCGTCTGACAGATATGGCGGTTTTCTGATCATTCGTCGATCATGACCAACCAGTCTTGCCGTCAAACAAGAGACGGCCAATGGGATCGTCCTTAATCAAATTCAAAATTTGGTTTATATTAATTTCATTTTCCTGGATGAGAGCCTAATTTTTCACAGTTTTTCAACTGATTCACGCTACATTAAGCGCACATTAGGAGCAATAGCTGTACAGGGAGTAAGGGCGCCTGTGCTCTCATCTGCTGCTCCCATCTTGTTCCACACCCCCATCCATGTGGTCAATTCATCAAGGGTGCTTCCCACTCCGTGTCACCAGTTTAGCAGTATCAGGGGAAATTCCCCGGCCGACTGAACCTTCCGGGGAAATTCTCCCGAGACCGCGAGATAGGGCCGAGTTGGCGAGAATCGAGATATAGGCCGAACAGTGGAAACCAAGAACCGTTCGCGTCTTGTATTATAAGTTGGATGGTGTCTAGAAAGAAACAGCCGCTCGAAATGGACAAGCATTGCACTTCCTTTATTCGCTTCTTTATTTGTCAGAGCTCATAAATTATCCAGCCGATTTTATCCCTGAACGGTTTCGAAGCTAAAGTAGCGCCACTACTGGAGGCAACATTCCTTCGAGAAGATTCATGGCTAAGTAGACAATTATAACTATATACAAAACCGCTGGTTATAATGTCTCTGCTTCATAAAGTCACAGAGATGTATTGGGCTTAGATTCCTTGATCTCCAAGCCAGGGGCCTCTGGAGACGACTGTAGGCTGGTTGACGGATAGGCGGGTGGTGGTGTGTGTATGTTGTGTGTGTGTGTGGGGGGGGGGGGGGGATCTTGTTTAGAGTGTCACTTGGCGGTCATAGAGACAAACTCGTGGGCCATGTTGAACAGTGTCTGTCGAGTCAATCCGACACTTCAACCAACAGAGTCATCAATCACAGCCCGGATTAGAAGAAGAATAATGAGCTATTGCAATCATCTATTGTACGTAGTCTTTACGGCATCGTAACCAAGAATCATTACGCCACCAGGACAAAAGCGGGTCGGGTTGAAGGAGATAGAAGGCAAGTCGTGAGGAAAAGGGCTTGAGAAAGACGCCCCACAAAACGTCTTAAGTGCCACGCTGATCAGCGTCATTTCCCGCCCTATACACGTGTTTCGCAACGACTCCAATGTAACGTTAACACCAAAGCCTGGCCACCGAATTTCCATTTTATTTAAATCTCTGCTGCTATTTTCGGGAAGCCGGCTTTTATCAAGTGTCATGTTGTGATGTTGTTGGGTGATTTTTCTGGTCCCATCTGTTCGACAACAAAGACAATTTTATGATTCGTTGCAGATATCGCTGCAGGCACTTTTGCAGGGGTTTTGCGTTTGCGTCTCCTTTCGTATCAACAAGACCATTAATATGATGGACTTATATAACAAAACTTTCTGATCTCAAATTGCTTTTAACCAGGGAAGTTTTGAACATAGGTGAGATTACAACACACTCAATAAACACTCATTGAGATGTTCTTTTTTATGTTTTCTGGTATTGCACCAATAACACAAATGCGTCATATTGATGTGTACTCTAACTATGATTCACTCAACTATAAAATTTCGGGTTATTAAAACAGTGAAGATGAGAAGTTTTGCCGATGCCTTCAAACACCCGGCCAGCTCATAGAAACATCGGCTATAGACATTAAACTGTTGGCAGGCCAGATAGCTGGAAATAATATCAGTTTTTATCAGGCCTTCTCCTCAGGTATCCTCGTATGTGCAAATAGTCGTCTTGTGTTGACTTCTCTCTGATGCTGAAAGTATTGGCTTCACCCTAGGCTACTCTAGAGCTCACAGTTTAGGTAACCCCGACCTTGGGGTGACGGGCCCCGATTCAGTTTTTCTGTGCCACCCCCGGCGATGTTGGTGTTGCCATGAAAGTTTTTTGAGGGAGGGGGGGGGGGGGGAATCTAAATGTAAATAAAGTTGTGTAGAGAGACTGCATGTTAAAACAACAAGCCGTGTGGCACACAGAGAACTGTAGTTGTCATTAGACAGTTATAGTATCCCAGTTGTGATAGTTTTCCCAGCGTACGAGTCTGTTTGGCCAGACCTGGTTCGTTCCGGGCCA
Organism: Liolophura sinensis; assembly: GCF_032854445.1. Taxonomy (NCBI): domain Eukaryota; kingdom Metazoa; phylum Mollusca; class Polyplacophora; order Chitonida; family Chitonidae; genus Liolophura; species Liolophura sinensis. The sequence continues at coordinate 60,503,884 of NC_088300.1, forward strand.
ACCATCTGTTTGCAAAAGAGATGTCACACAGCGAGGTGCCCGTGTAGCAGAAATATCTGAGAGAAGAGGGGGGATATTTTCCGCTGTGTGGATATATGATCAACCACTCTGGCATTATGTCTCTATGTTTACGGTTAATAGACTCTCGATAACTGAGGATATCATCATGGTATGCCGTGAAAGCGTTTAACAAGAATCCCACTGTGTGTGCCTGTCGGCCGTTCCGAGGAGACGTGATACCTGATAGCCCCAGTGTTCTGTTTCGCCGGTGGCCATTGGATAATTTGATAAAGATTGCCGGCTTAAATACCGTTTTATTTACCGGAGAAGTCAGTGATAATATCTAAACGTGGCAAATTTAAACCGCCAATAGCAATCAACTTGTCCATTAAAATTTTATTGCAGTCGTATTTAATAAAGATTGCTTTTTATTCGCTGTGTAGGGTATAACAGGCAGGCCGTAGTTTCAATATTTGGCGCAATGTTTTTTTAGCGATTTATCTGTATTTAATATACTAGATCGATTTCCAGGATACCCTCATTTATCTGTAGACCGCGGATTTTTACAGATTACATTGACACTTTTCACCTCTAAGAAATTATTTATCGTGTTACTTTCAATCATTTTAACCTTATAATTAGTATATGAATGCCTTTTTCATCCATTTGCTTCTCTGGATATAAAACCGTGTAACTTAACGAAAGAAAACAAAACAACAACAACTTTCATGAGCTAATGTTCTTCAACGTTGAGCTACTGACATCAATTTCACTATCCACCTTAATTTGTTTTACAAGGAAATAAAAGTCTTACGAAACCAGAATGTTCACAGAACGCGCCCAAGAAGCTCTTACATGGTAATATCATTTATGCGACTTGGTGATATCACTTATTTGATGGTTTTTCAAGACAGAGCAAATATCCATCAGCAGAGACGCCCGTACAGAGATTAGGGAAACTTCTGGTCAAGTTATTTTTAGGTTTCAGTGAACAGTCCTTCCGCTTATATCTAGTTACGTTAATATGAGTAGAATCATATCTGAAAACCCAGATGTATCTGATTTAAAGGTTAAATAGGTGTTGGAATATTGATCAAGGGGGGAAAATTTGGTCTGTTTTCGTGATGATTATCTTTAGTCGTAGCTCGCTAAGAACCAAGTAAGCGACTAATTGTCTTGACAACTTCCTCAATTAAGAATAATTTGTTCGAGTCCAGCATTATCTTCACTGTACTGCCTTCGCGTCAGTTTCATAGTGAATAGCTTTACCATCTTGACAGATACCGGGTTTGGGAGCGTTTATCTTTAGTCAGATATCACACCTTACACTGTTATTATTTAGAGAAATTATCAATATAGAGACAGTGAGTGAAACTCAGCATAGAATGAAATAAATCCAAAAATAATTGGAAAAGCTGTTTCAGTTTGATTGTAACTTAGTTATGATCATGACACTTGTCTCTAAGGCGAATGTACCTTTGGATTGTTACAGGTGTGGTTTCAAAATAGACGGACAAAGTGGAGAAAGAAACATGCAGCCGAAATGGCCACCGCCAAACGGAAGCAGGAACAAGCAGAGGAAATGGCGTCAGACGTGGACGAGGACAGTAGTGACGCGTCGAAGACGTCACATATGACGTCATGTGACGCTTTAGACAGTATCTTCCACAGAGATCAAACTTTACCATCGTGACCTATGAGATAGTGGAATCGGACGATTGGTTAACTAAACACTGTGTGAGAGAGTGGAACAATGTGTTGTTTCAGATGACGAGAAAATTGCGGGAGGAAGCCGTCGGTGTGCCATTATGCCTGTGTGCGCCCCAAAATCAGACATGGGAGGTAGACGGATATAGTTGAATGACTTGATGGCGGTAGTGCCATATAAAAGCTGATCCCAGCCCTGTAAAGGTGATCAGCAGTGACAGTTGACACTCATTTTGTGTGTGAGCGTTTTCTCAAATTTTTTTTCTCCAAAATAATTTTACAAAAATATTATGTATGAAAGTTGTATATGAATTTAAATATATTTATCACAAATAAGCTTGCCTCATGCGGACTCGAGGGCACAAAGATTGCACTTTACTGCACGTGATTCTTGATTGTCCTTTTATTCTACTCATTCTGCCGCTAGAAACTGACACTGGCTTCTCTGCCCGCAGTAGCTTATCTTGCCTGCAACACGCAAAGACAAAATATTTATTTGAACTCCGAAAGTATGTATGAATTGTACGGTGAATGTGGTCGTACCTTGAACTGTAAATTAAACTGAATCTACCTGAATGTTTAAAAACAGTCTACATGTATGTACAATAATCTTTGTTTTGCGGTGGTGTTTCTAATATGTTCATGACTCACTCATGATCCCCTATGTTTTATATTTATTTCTCGATAAATGACGAATATCATATAAAAGAACTGATGAATATATAACTAAGATTTACTTTTACTCTGTGAGCGGCCAGATTTTGTCTCTCTGCTCCTGGAGTCATGGGTTGGACCTTAGCGAGATGGAAGTGGGGGTGGGGGATAGAATACTACCCGGTTTACCTTGTTACAATATTAATCAGCTTTCAAAGCCGTTGTCAGTTGACAGCCTTTACCGTTGTTGACATACCAGATCTCGAGGCATATTAAATTTGTGTCGGCGCTCATGTTTTATGGGTATTAGTGTGACAACGCAGGTATCAAGAGTGTCAGACTGTGAACTTTTAATCTGTGAGCCTTCCAGAAAGGGGCGGGCAATGCTTCTGGCTGCCCTAAACACGCCCTGGGGGTAAATTATAGATACCGGAGCTATTAGGCTCACCCGTATGCCGCTCTGACCCCTTGTATGATTAATATATGAGGATAAAAATGAAGTCGTCACTACTTGTCTGCCGTGTGTTCAACACAACCCACGATCACTGTGTTTACCACATACCAGAAACGCCGCATTCGATCTGTTACTGGGCAGTGAGTGGGGTTTTTTTTCTTCCCTTTTTATGCCTCATGAAAGTATCAATTGAGATACAGGACAATCCTTAGGACAGGGCTAAACTGAAACAGTAACCAGTATGGTGAAGGTCTATAGGCTAAACACGGAGTGAAAGGGGCAACAACCGATCTTCCAGTCCATCGGCTTACTGTCGGACTTTGGCGACAGCTCGTGGAATAAGCCGTATCACGTAATGAATGACACCCCCACCCCACCACCCACCGACTCTTCATCCTTGCCTGGGTTTTTGTTTTTTTTTGCGGTGGGCCCCAAACTGAACATCAATTTGTCCAGAGGTGTTTTTTGTGGCAACCATTTTATCACTGCTCCCGATCTCAACTTCTGCGATCTTATCAGACCGTAATTTTCTTAGCCAATTTGAATAGAGAGAGGAAAAGAGGGCCCCTTAATCCTAGCAAACCGGCCATCAAACGTTTGTCTGACAAGAGCTTAACTGGCGCTCGGTCCACGTGAATGGCAAGCCGATGTTGGCGGAGATAGAAAGGATGAAAGGCTCCACGCAGGACCGGGCTGGAGCTTGGATACCAGAACGGTTATTGTAAAGAGGCCTTGATCTCATGATTGAAGGAATAACTGTAAAGCGTCGGTTTAAGAAGACCGTTATCCCTGTATGATCTAACAGTAGGATATTGCAGTACGGCCCCCTAATAACCATATCATCAGGCAAGCCTATCCGGATCTTGGGCTACGTCCAATCCCCGAAAACATCGCTACAACAATGGAGTTTAATGAAGAGAAAGAAAAGTGGTTAAAACCGTGTTAGATTTATGATGTTGTCTAATATTGTATCGTGTCACTTCAGAGCCCACCAACATTGCTACCGGAAGGAAGAGGGATTGGTTATTGGGCTAATGACGACCAGACAATATGTCGAGACCCTGAGATTTGCTTACAAATGCCTCCACGGCTCTATTCAATTGGGCAGATCATGAGGCAATTACAGGGGGATCAGACTAGTACCTTGCTTAATGCCATCAATTCGAGCCGGAATAATAATAAAAATAATACCAGCCTAACCAGGTTACAAAACCGTTGACAAAAAAATTCAATACCAGTCATGACTCGTATTAAAGAAACACTACTTGACTATCATATATGGATTGATGGTTTTATTTGTGGCTTATAATGGTCTCTTGCACAAAGATTTAGAGATTTGTTTTGCTAAACAGGACATCAGGAACATTTTGTGCAAACATCATTGGTTAAGATTTAATGAATCCCACAACTCTTTAATGCAGCGAAGGGCATTTGCGTTAAAATTGTCCAAAGACATTACACGTGGCCAACTTGAACTATAGTGTTGTGTTTTTATGGTATGCGTTTTGCTGCGATTGGCAAAAATCTCTAGTCATCCTCTGGGAGCTTTATATTTTGTTGATAGGGCGAAATCTAACTGCCTTTTTCAGTTTCTCAGATTGACAGGCTTTATGTATATAGATTTTATGACATTATTTTTTTATTAATTATTATAATCAGGTCGGTGTATCGGTGTTTGACAGTTTATGAAGTACAAAAGCCATGAAGGTTTAATCTTAATGTTGAATCTTCATGTCTCAGATCTGTCAAATCTGCCGGTACACAACAGATTGTCACTGTATCATTTCTAATGCAATCTATAATCCTGTAATGTAAGCCCAAACTGTTCATCACAATTCGCTTTTCGGTACGTTTTAGCACTTATACACACAACCCTCTACTACATATAATGTATATATCTAACAGATCACATAATATTCTGAATGTGGTCATTAAATAAATATTCAATGAGATTGAAATCAAACTATTAGTTTTCTTTCGCTTTGTTCATGCTTTCCTGGCCTTCTTAAGTGAAGATACTTCATCGTGTTGAATAAGACTCCTAGCCATACCTTGACAATTGTTTTTCATCCCTCAGTAAGAAAGGTATTGTGCAGGCTTTCCAGGTTCCATTAAATTGTCCAGGAGGAATTCCATTACCGATTAATTTGTTTGCCCTCAGTTATAAAGCTGTTATACCGCATTCCTATAGGATGTAATAATGAGTACATGTATGCCCTAGGTGGATGTGTTAATCAAGAATTTAGACATGGCTTAACGATGGTTTCTCAGCAGCTAGAGATTGCTTCGAGAAAAGACTCGGGCTGAAACTATAACGCGATAGTTATTAATTTAGGGAAATTTTAAAAGAATCAGCCAGACGTGTAAACTGTGTCAAACTGCATGCATTTATATAATATAGAAAGAAGAAAAAAAATTTTTATCTCGTGTCGAACTCTATCTGTCTTTGGGACGTTTCGTCCCGTGTTGTGGATCCGATCTCCAAAGATCAACAAAACACTAGTTGGAAACTGCCGAGGTTTCTCGGGTGCCATTTCCGTGTCATGTGATTTCGTGGTTCGTGTCACTGGTTGGGTCGCAGAATGAACGGTGGGAAATTTCTTTCGACACAGGATACGACTTAATCTCTAGTTGTGCGGCTGATAGCCCAAGGTATTATTGCCAATTTATTTCTATCTGGTATCAAATGCAATTAATATTTTCAACTTTTGGTGATAAATCATGCACTTAAAGAGATTGATCAGTTGCCCGCTGACACGGACCGCGAACAATAAATAAGGCCTTGGCTGATCAACTGGCCGTCTCTACTTGCCCAATAGCTCCGCTGCTTTTCACTGTAGCTCGGGTGACAAATGCCGTGTCCCGACGAATCAATTTGCCCAGGCGACTTCAACAAAGGAAATATAAACATAATGGTTATTTCCTTTTGCTCGTTTTCGTTTCTAACCGACTCTGTTAAACGTATCCATGTAGTTTTTCCAGTCATTTGTCGGGGCGCTTACTATCGATCCTTCGTGAACGCATCGAGAGGGTGGGTCATAAAACTTGAGGGAGGTCGATATACTCACCAACAACGCTTAGAAAACCACATATTTCTGTATAGTAGGATGAGTTATCTGCGAACGTTAACTAGTTTACTAAACAAGCAATGCAGCAAATGCAGTTGGGCGTTGGCTTAAGGGAATTATAAGTGCAAAAAGCTAAACGTGCAAAAAGTTGATATTACATGTTTATGTGAAATTCAAATATGTGTTTGCGCAATGAATCTCGAACTGGACATGAGTGTTTGGTATCTCCCACCAATACTCCCCCCTCCCCCACTCCGCCCCATTCCTTGTCTTCTCACCCTCCGCGACATCCCTTGGCCCTCTAACTGACATCGGGGTTGCTGATGCTCATTGAAGGGGAGTGTATTACCGCATTTATCATAGAAATTTAATAATCGCCCCTCATCGGAGTGTGGCAGTATAACGGAATAAGAATGGCTCTTTTCCTCGGATGACGTCCAGAAAGGATGGCTACAATAGCCAAAGGGGAACATGAAGTGACACGGCTGTATAGTTCTTCATTGAGCCGCTAATACGGTCAACTGCGGGCTTTGTGGCTCGAATCCATCATCTCCATTTAATAAAAACCTCTCCAAATGCTGCCTCTAATCTGACAATGGTAACCCGAGCGGATGATTCTATTGAAATGAAAACCTTAAGAAAGCACGGTTCACTGGTCCTGTGTGCTGAAGGGATTTATGGGGGAGCTTAAGACCGTGTTTCCGCGTCCATCCAGTTCACATCTCTGCTTGTTGGTGTAGGAGCCAGTTCTCATTGCAAGAGCAAGCTCTTACTCCGCGGCGATCACGGCTACTGACTCTCCAACAGTGCTAGCAACGCACGGCCAAATGGGCGGTCAAGCAGACTGATAGAAGAGTGATATTTGGGTGCAGTCCAGCGCTCCCCGGGACCGCAGTGAACATAGATCACCGCTGATAGCTTACACGAGTGATTTAACGCCAGTTATTCTTGTCTTTATGAGAATCTTAAAGACAATATATTTGATGACGAACAATTTGTTTAACAGGATTCTGTACAAGAGCGACGCGGACTCTTAGCAACTTTATCACCAAGGTTCAATAACGTTCATTATGCACCTTGATAAAGATTCCCGTGGACCCCATTTAGCCCAGCTTAGTGGTACTCGCATTCACTATACAGTACAACCGTTGACCCAATTAATAAAAGTACATTATCTTGATTTACAATCCTGGTCGCTAATTATATACTGGAAAGCTAAACCAGTGCATACTTATGTCGTTTGACCTTACAGTAAGTTTTCATTAGAACGATTATGTTCCTCACTCGATCCTCTCTGAGTTCTGATCCTTTCAAAGTAAAATTCCAAATGTTCATACATGTCATTCATTAATTTCTTCATTTCATTTCACACCGAACTCAAAATATTTCATTTGTACGACGGTAGCACTTACACTTATCCTCCTAAAATCAATGGCATGCCTTTATAAAATCGGGCATATGTCCTTATCCAAAAAAGCAAAGTCTTCACTAAGTGGCTGGTTATCGTCCATGGTAAAGAATTAAATATTAAAACGGTTACCACACTACTCCACGCCAAGTAATACCCGTTGTTTAAGTCTGCAGCGTAGACAATAAAACAAAGTAGCGCCATGGCTTAGGTAGGGTTAAGGGGGAAAATTCAGTAATGGTAATTGCAATTTATGACACGTCACTAGTCTACATTTACTCAAAATGGTGCGTTCTCATCATATCTAACATACAATAACATTGAAACGGATTCTTACTCCACCGAAAGAGTCGTAGTTTATTCAGGAATATAATATTAAAAAACAAAAACATGAGGAGAGATGACAGTGTGATAGCTGCCAAATGGTCACACGCAACCATCAACACTGTTTACCTTCTTTCGGTTTGAATGTAAGTTTAATACGCATATTATCGTCAGCTTCGTGAATGTTTCTTGGACGTGTTATAACCTAGTATAAGATTAAGAGTTATCATATGTGATTATTTTGGGCCATGATTGTAAACGTTCAACATTTATGTATGAGAGACCCATACAATCTGTTAGATGAACATAGAGATTGGGTGAACAATGCCCAAGAGTTGATTCAGTCTGTTACAATTTGGATTGTCTGTCAGAATGGCAGAGATCGCGTTTTTTTTTCTTTTCCTTTTTATTCTAAACCTTTTGAACCATCTTTGCAAAATGACAGACACCTTGTCCATCGCGGGGATGCCTTAATCCGCCGATATGAGCAAAGATAGGACTAATGACCATGGATTAATGCCTGCACTGTATAATATCTCAATTATGGGGCGGATTAAGATATCAGTTTCCCAGACCATCTGTGAGAGTTAAAGGGAAGAGGATGGGAGGTCGGGTGAGGAGGAGGGTGGGGGGGTGGTGATAGAGGGTCAAGTCCATGCACGAAGCCAGCCACATATGGCTTATGTGCGTTCTGTCCTAACGTTCTTGGTTTGAGTTTGTAATGTGAAGGGCTCTATACGTTGACGGAAGCGTGAAATGCCTGGCTCATTGCATGGCTCCACCCGTTATAGCCGAACGGTAACGTCGTTGGGACACGTGCCTTTTGATTGAACATTGTTGGCTCGTATATAATTGTGTGGGAAAAAATTATACTGTAGCTTTCCATGGAGTCAAATGTTATGCTGACAAAGTGGTATCAATCCAGATTTCGAGTACCTTCAAGACTGTTAAATAATGTATTACGCTGACCGCGGTAAGGTCATCACATGCGCACATAAAACATCTCCGTGAATTTCCTATAGTTATTTGATGCTACTGAATAATAATTCACTTTGAGACATTTAATGTGTAAACATTAGCTGATCCGTCGTGAAGTGAGAACAAACCAAGGGCAAACACATCAGTCGCCAAAACTGCTTAATTCTGAATGCATTTACATCAATGTTGTGACATAACGATAGAAGAATGTGAAACAGGCCATTATCAACATTGGCTCGGAACTTCATCATAAAGGATAATCAAGGCATTATCTTTACCGTATAATAAACCATTTATCCGGGATATTGACTTCTATTAACAATTGAGTAAATATGGATTTTGTTACTTTCTGCCCAGTTAATATCGCTTGACAATTGCAATATGCAAATTTTACTGGGACGCAAATATGGTGTAAACACAACAAATCACCCATAAAATTATACTCTGTGTAAAGTTCAATATTATTTCATCCATGCGAGAATTATTTTTCATCAATTCGACCCACTTCGGTTTAATGCCACCGATAATTTTAATTTCTACTTAACTGGAAATTTTGTCGTAATCATCATTAAGGATGTATATTTGTTTAGTGTATATACATTTAATTAAGTAATAATAAATTTGAGATGAAGTAAGCATCAATTACTGATTCATATCAAACTGTCGTATTGAATTTTTCACTTGTTTTAACAGTTTCAGTGGAAAATGTAATAATTTTGAAAAAGAAAACATTAAAGGTACTTTTTGCCACAAAATGTATGACTATACTTCAGTAAATGTTCTTAATGGCGATTCTAAGAGAGGAAAGCCATCTGTGATCAGAAAACTGACTGAAAATTTGAAGTAAATACTTTTATACAGGTCCTATAAGTTCAAGGAGTATATATTCATGCATTTTGATTTCAAAACATACTTTAATCTCAAGAGGAAATTTTAACATTAATCGCAAAAAATATTTAGAAAAACAAATTTGCAAAATTTCAAGGAGCTTATAATCAATGAACAGAATTTTGGGGGGTCAGTGTTTCATCGCTCAATATGTCAGTTTATTCAGCAACTGTGAACACCTTTCCATTGTTACTTCACACATTTTAGCTACTGTTTACTAAGAGAGGTGATATTTTTCATCAGGCATTGATGTGAACTAGAAACATTAATTTGGATTCCATGCAATTGACGCTGTTATTGGCAACATCCATTTATTAGGGCCGGGTAGGAAATATGATGTATTTTGTTATAATATCGACACGAGGTACAACAATCAGCAGCTGGGACAATACGTCTCTTTGTCGCACGCCATTACTGTTCTCCACTCGCCACCCAGTAACAGGAATATCCCATTGTCGGGCAACAGTCCAAGTACTTAACATGTTAATATATTGGATTATATGAACTACTAGAGGTGTATTAGACACGGTGGCAACATGAATAATGATCCGTCGTTTGACCGGGGCTCAAACGTTATCACAGACTTGCGAACACCACAAATGACGGAAACTGTCGATTACTAGACCGCCCCCAGAGTCCAATTCACTCCTGTTTTGTGGAACAAAACACATATGTTAAACATATCTTTAACGTGTGTGGACTTTTTTTAAGCTATAAGGCTGCCTTTTCGATTGCTGTAGAGAAACAGGCTTCACGGCAGTCAAAGATATATGCGTAAAATGAAATTGCATGCCACTTGTTCTCTGTTTATCGAGTATATATACTGTTTGAAGTGTACTCTGTAACCTGCTTCAATTCAATATTTCATAAACATATCACCAAATGACAACCTATAAGAGGCCAGCTATACTCTGTTACAGAACGGGGTTTCAAATATTGTCAGTGACGCATTAAACAACCTTAGTGCAATAGGCAGGATATTTAGATTTTAAATCGAATTCATCACAGAATTAAGCACCATTACACTCATATAAAATTGCTATATTTTATTAATATTTCATCGAGAACCATTTCTCCTCTACACGAATTCCTTAACACGTATATATATTTTAATCAGGCAGGAAAGATATTCAACAAAAACTGCATGTATTATGATTGCTGAGTGGTGAAGGCATATAGAAGAACTTAATAGTGGCAGTTATGTTACTTCATCATACAACGGAATTAAGAATGCATTGCACAGTCAGTTTGGTGTCAGTCCGCTATGAGGAGGTGGGACATTATGTCGTGTCGCTTCTCTGTTTTTTCTCTCTCTGCTGTACACCTCAATAACATTGTATCGTCGGCATGACGTTAAATAGGATAATATTTGTAAATAAGGTGGATTTGGAAGAAGAATTAAGACATGGTTGTGACATGGATGAAACGAAGTAAATATGGAAATAATCCAATTTACCCTTAAGGAATCAGTCAGTAGAAAGGCAACAAACAACCACTGTTATGAGCTGCCGTAACTTAAACGAGTCACCAGCTGACGTCAAACTACATTATATTGAACAGTTAAGATTTTTAGCCTTGATGAGTCGTTAAAGACTGCTGAGTAAAAACAGTACAGCACAATATTCATAAATCTTCCAGTTTCTACTAGAATACACTATGGATGCTACCAATGCGTTTCCAAAAGCCAAATGCAGTTAAAGATTCATAAAAATTATGGTAAATGTGATGATGGAGAAACTCATTCAGGTGGGATTTCTCTAACCCAATCAAAACGCTACAGTTTCTAGTTTAGTTGTATCTTTTTGTGAGTTCTTGCTTCTTGCTTAGGATTATGAACAATGGCATCGTTTTAAATTGACAGCGGTTTGCTGTGCTACATTTGCGAATAACCGCAAATATTTTTCGTCTTAAGACAAAAGTAAGTGTAAACGGTCATAATAAAGTAAGGTCATGCTTTAAGCTTAAGCTGTGTGATTCTGGAATATATATTGCTGCGCAATATGGTTATTCTTTTATCCATGGATAGATCTGCATACAAAACTCACATAAAGTTCAGACCGCTGTTACTTATGGTAAAGTCAGTGGGACTTGCCATTTTACCAAAGTATTTAAATTTTATTGATTATAAATGTGGCTGAAGATGTCATCTGTATTAATTTTAAAAGCATAAGCAGAAATGGCTGCAAGAATTGTATGGATTTGACAGAGTATAGTGCTGTTTCCTTTTATTGCACAATTTGTTTTCTTGCCCAGTGTGCACAGGGGTAATTAATAAACCTGATGCATATTAAAAAGTAGAACACACACATGGACACAGCGTGTACATGATACTTTTCTGGAGGATGTAAGTTATAGGGACATTTTTTCACTTTATATAACCTCCATCATCCGCTTCTTATTTACATTTCCGACTGTGGTTGTGTTTCTAATTTCAGTGGTTACCGACCATGATGGTTTCTAGCTGTTTCCAGAGCGAGTGTGGCATGGTCCCCAACGAGGTGACAATATACGGCGTGTGGAAGACGTATATGCACATGGAAACGATACATATATACAGTCTGTGGCGAATAACTGTTAGCTGTAAATGACTTGATATTTAACCTGGCATACATCGGATCGCTGACATAAAAGAACAAAGGCGTATTATTCTTTACAAAAAAGGAGATGAAACGACAAGCGGGGAACACACGAAGAAGGCGTCGAGTTTCTTCTCATTTGTACTCTGCTAAGGCCCCACCCTTCCCGCTTGGAAACTCCAGACAAATAAACAGGCAAGAGACTCTCAGACGCATGGACGAACTGAAGGAGGCTAATACAGCTCGCTGTTAGTATGAGGTATTTCCTAACAACGGTTGGCCATAAAGCCACCGGGGACATCACAGCTACACGGTGCTTAATTAACGGTACAGTCATAAACAGACACATAGATCAAAGAACAGTGATCGTAAACTAAAGGCGCGATTTCTTCACCCACACTTAAATGAGCCACTTGTATGAAAACTGCATACCCTGTAGATGGCGCGATTAGAATGTACATACAGTCATCCGAAAACTCTCGAAGAAACAAAGTCGATGTAGATAACCAGTTAATGGATGTGATCATATATGTGGCCGTAACTAAACGATGGCACCCCGCAAGTAGCGATACTGACAATTCCCAACTAAGTTTTCGGCATGCTTTTTTGTAACACAAAAATCTCACAATCATGTAAATATAAACTTTCCACTAGTTAAGTGTAAAATTAAGATACACATGCTGTACAGGCTTATATAACACGTGGTTTCATTGTGACTGCCTGAGGGTACTGGTTGACTCATTCCATTTAAGAGGCTATGCCAGACATTCTTGGCAAAAAATCATTCTTCGTGAATTCGAATTGAATTTTTCCTGTATTTTAGAAAAGCCCAGATATAATTTCTTTTCACAAAATATCAGCCGCGTCTGTTCACGTGTTAATCGGTACTAGAGTTCTTAAAATTTATAAAGAGTGTCGCATTATAACTTTTTCTAATTTAGAAACATTTTAATATTATAAATTATAGAGGTACGAGATATATACTGAAAGAGAATGGCGTGAGCTATTCTTGGAAAATAAAGAAAATTTGATTTGATCAGCGAATATGGATTTTTGGCCAAAAATCTCCGGTATAGCCTCTTTAAGTGCTACTCTCCCTTCAGTCGAAGCTCTCTCTGGTAAGGCTTCGACTTGCAGTCAGGAAGATAGCAAGGTACCTGGTGCACGGTGGGATATGTCCAAAACCATCAGGCGCTATTTACTTACAATAATTGGTTCCTTCCTTAGACATAGAAATATAACAAAGAGTCCTGCGCGTATGGTGTGCCAAGGATATTCCATAAAACACTATCATTTAAGTTTCCTAAATCTTACTTTTTTGATTTATTTCCTTGTTGTTTTACGCCATACTCAATAATGTTTTATCAGTTTTCAGGGTGGTGTAAACTACCTACATTTGGTAAGTTACTGATTAACTTGCTGATATGTCACGTATAGATATAGATAAACGACCACAAGAGCATTGTCGGCAACTTATTGTCACAGGCCCCAGTAGAATGTAACGAGAACGGGCGAGTGTACAAATTCCCTGTCCAAGGCGGGCGTTTGATCGCTCACCTGGTGTGTTTTAGCGGTTGAGAGACACGCACTTTTAATGTTACAGTACGTTAAATGTGATGACAACACGGCTTTTCGAGTAATTTTAGACCAATGACGTCTAATATTACCGCCTTGTTTACCTAATTCTGCAAAAAGCATTATATTATGGGCGTGTACTTTGCCACTATTTATGCATTTACATGAACAGAAGTGTCTAGAATCTCTGGTTGTCTGCATCGTAATTGTGCAAAAAAAACCCCCAAAAACTCGGGAAATAGGTGTGTATAAGCATAGGGTTGAAAAAAAGGTTTTCAATAACGACAATTCACAACCACAATGTGGATACTGATTAAACTTGCGTTTTTCCGGCATCATTGGGAACCGCTTCCCGTTTTTACTTATAAAATGACTCCGTCATAATTGTTTACGTGGAATTTTTTTCTCAATATTTTCGTGGCTTGTGTTAAATGTCGTTTTAGGAATTTGGTTTGCAATTATTGAACTGGAACGTCCATCATGGCGGGTAATTGGTAAAACAAATGTCTGTTATGACGCCTAGATTTGCAAATAATTATATATATGCCATCCAATTAATTTATAAATTGTGGCAAGATATTTAAAACGAAAAAAATGTTGGTAGCACAAACCGCTTCGGTTGCCTAGTGTTAGAGCGTGTGTCCCGAAGTCGGCAGACCTGGGATCATACGCAAGTCGGGTCATACCAAAGATTTTAAAATGGCATACATGTCACTGCATTAGCACTGCGAGGCTAGAGCAAGAAAAACAAGACTGGTTGGTCCGGTGTCAGAATAATGTGACTGGGTTAAGTGTCATGTCTGATTTTTTTGACTTGATACTTCAGTGGCGGCAGCACTTTGGTGGCATGGACTTGCCCTGGCACAAGAAGACAAAATCACCAGTTCATTGTCTGGGTTTGTCTCCTTTATAAACACAGGTGTAAGAGGGAGGGTTTCACATAGATACAAATATACGAGGGGCTGAACAGAGATGCAAAGACAATGGAAAGGGAACTCAGTTCTGAGAAAAGATGGTCATTGGGACAATATTATATCAATTTATTAAATCTTGAACTAATAACTACATACTATCTAGAATTTCTTACATCGTAGTAAAAAGGAGGCAACAGCCTGGAGGCTTTCATTATGCAATGATCTGAACACAGTTTCCAAGGAAGGGTTAGTGATCCCACCTTTAATTAGATCTACAAAAAAAAGTTTCCTTGCATTATTGTAGATTTTGCAATGAAATAACAGGTGTGAGATGGAATCTTCTACTAAACAGATCTCACAAAGACCTGAGTCATGCCGACTGAATCTATGTAAATATGAATTCACTGGTAATTGACCCTAGGCCAGTCGGTGAAGAAGGACATCCACCAAGCTGCACAAGCCGAGAGGTCATAAGCGGGCACATTTGACGGCAAAAACCTCCCTTTCGCGCTCTTACCCCAGTCACACTGCCACAAACTAACGAAAAGGCTTTTTAGTTCGTTCATCACTTCTGGAACAGAAAGGGTATCACATGAGGGACATCTTTCATTAAGAGGCCTGCCTTAGCCAGTGCGTCAGCTTGCACGTTACCAGAGATACCAACATGACTCCTTAAAACTTCAGGGACAAGTCGTAAGCATTTGATGACAATCAGTTTTATTTTAAAGATTTCAGGGCAGATATGGAGTCACTTAATATTTATATTAATCATTAAACACATTTTAATGGTTTAAACACGTTAAGAAACCGAATAGCCATCAGAATACCCGTTAACTCTGCAGAGTAGACAGACACGTAGTCAGATAATCTGGACTTGTTACCATAATTAAGTTCTAGGATGCTTATGGCAGCAGAAATCTTACCGGTATCAGGGCATTTCGAGGCATCGGAAAAAATTTACAAGTACTGTGACCAAATTCTTTTAATGTAATCATTACAACACATTCAGCCGACGTCTGAAATGTCAGACTTCTTAACCCGAGACAACAATTCAAACGAAATGTTCGGGATACAAAGATGTCAAAATGGGAATGAAGGGATAATACAGCCTTGGACCATAAGTTCTCTGGGAGATATTATTACCCCGGAGCTTAAAAGGCTGGGATCCTTTAGATTATCTTCATATAAGACATCATACACAGACGCCTCCACACCAGCAGAGGCCGAGTTTTCAGTGGCAGACTTAAGTTTAGTAACATATTTTAAAGTACGGAACTGATATCTAATGTGTCATGGCCATCCATTACACAGTACCTAATGCGCATTGAGTGGTGTTTTCCTCAAACTCCCTGTGCATATCCAGAGAGCAGCACATTATTCGGCATCCAGTTTAGCCTTAAGGGAAACACATGCTGAGTCGTACGCTTCACAACAGTAATCTAAACGTGTTCTGATAAAGGCTCCATATAGAAGTAACAAACTGGTCTTATCTGCTCCCCATGATTTCCAGGAGATACAGCGCAGATATAGTGGGCAGCATTCCTTTAAACGCTGGGTATCTGTTACCTGAAATAAAAATGTTAGAAAGAATATATATACATGCTAACTGATAGGAATACCTTCAACATGAATAATGAAAATTAAAGCCCGTCTCTCCAGGACGGCCAAAAAATATAGTGAATTGTAATGGATGTTCCAATCTAAATTTATAACCCAAGAAATCTGAAAGGCTTTCTACTTCAATAATGTTATAATATGTTGGAAGGCGTCCATGTGTGTAAGATGTTCCAGTGGCACGAAGGGATTGTCTCTGTTTAGATATCTCCCATTATTCATGTATGAAATATGGGCGCAGATCAGAGATATATAGATGTTATCATTGGAGGTTGCTGGGTTGGTGGCACAGGCGTTAATCCCTGCACATGGCCCTCCGCTTCACAGATGCGGTCTGCACAGCATAATGGTCTCTGTACAAATCCGACCAAGAAAAGAGTTCGCGACAGAATACCTTTTGTGCGATTAAGAACGGGGAGAGTCCTTCAGAGCTGAATCAGACGACTTTGTATGACAATGATAAATCACCGTCTGAGAGCACCCCTGCACCTCGTCTATACTCCCTGTACCCTCGGCCCTTTGATTGAGCCCCCGTAAAAGCTCTCGATTCGCAACACATTAGCCCCCTGGCTCACATAACGACCAATAAACCCCCTTTCTCTATCAAAAGGTGTATTTAAGGAAAATTAAGGTGTGTATGTTGTGATACTTCATGGATGGTGATGAGATACAAAGGTTAGTATTTGACAGAAAAGCACAGAGCTGTTTAAGCTGGAAGATTAATGATGTATATGGTGGGAACATTGGTCAGTGTATGGCCGAAAATCACCATGGACCAGGAATGTCTTAAAGCATCCCCTTGTCACACACAATCTCGCCAAACCACGCATTGTCCTGTGAATACCGCGACAATATCCCCAACAATGTATATTATGCTGAAACCACGACAGATAACAGGGCGATGGTATAAACAATAACCATAGGCTTTCCAGAGAGATAGAGAGTTTCTGATCTGCTTGGGCACATCGGTGCAATTAAATCAAATTGTTCGCTCAGCTCCACTGGCTGACATATATTCTGCTTCAATGACAACTACAAACTTCACAGTGTTTGCGGGGATAGTGGCGTCTTAATTGCTACTTCTCAAGCATATACATGAACAGTCGGAATAAAACCTTGACAGGTAAATTGACAAATTTTCACCGTTAACACGTGTGACCATTTTCCAAGTATCACACAGTCGCCACTACTGTGCTTTCACTCTTTATACTGTAGTCTTTCATATTGGTACGGTTCTTGAAGACAAGTGGAGACAAAAACAAGTTCAAAAAGTGCATGTCGGTTTTATTACAATATCTACAACAATTTTTTAAGTTTTTTGTGCATAAAATTGTGCAAAACAGCGTTGTTCATTTAACGAATCAAATATGAATAGCCTCAATAAAACTGCCCAAAAGTCAGACATTTACTCTAGTCTACAAACGACCAAATAATAGGAAAAGTGTCCTTTAACAACATGCTTGTTTCAGTTTAACCTTTTGCCTTCCTTCCAGACTTAATTCATCATGAAACCGAGATCTGTAAAAAAAAATTTAAAATGTTGCTTATCTATACTTTTTGGTGTTGAACCTCAAAAAACTATCTTTCGACAACGCTGACAAATGACACAAGGCTGTGTTAATTAGAAATGTTGCGCTTTGTAATCACACTGCTTTTTCAGACTTGCAATCTTTAACTACCTGGTGTATACGTAAGCAGCCGCGTATTACATGGGACAATAATGCGAAACGACAATTACAACTGAGTCATTCCGAGAGAATGCCGAAGATTAGGGCTAGATTTTCGTATTTTGCCCCCTTCAATGCATGCCATCTGTGGTCGGAATTCCTTATGGTGTTTGCTTTCTTCTTTAACGTCTTCTTTAAATGGCGTCCAGGGAACGTTTCCTCATACGCTGATACCAATGATCTCAGTCTACTATAAAGAGTGTACGTGCCGATAGCCAGGCGATTCCGATGATAGCAGGCGAGTGTCAGCGAAGCTATATGGGCATTGTCAAGGGGAAGGTGTTGTATGGGTGCCAAAGACTGGAAGATTCCCCACAAAGCCTCTTGAGTCCTGGTTTGTTCTACTTACCCCAGCTTTATTCCATGCTGTCACCGTCACCTAGGCAGGTGTTAGGCATTCATCAAAGCTGCCCCACTCATTGAGACGGCATTGGCTGTTATAAAATCAATTGGCTCTATTTGAGGGGGATTTTGCACGGGCAATTAAGAATGTTTTTACGCTTGCCTTCTGTAAGGCGATACTTGAGCCGTCTCAATGTGTGAGCATGATTAATCAACTTTTCTAGATCTCACCTGAGCAATTAAACTGAAGTACTGGAATATTTTAAATATGAAATATGGCAAACTAGACAGGCTATTCAGTGTTGCCGACCGATGTTACCTGTGACAAGAATTCTCAAACACATTCTGTGTCTTCTTTCTAACCAAAGTCATTCAGTTTTACTGAAAGCGATACGTAGAGATGCCCAAATCTAATGTTAAAAGCTTATCCCGGAGGGGGATTTTGCTGTCTGCCATCTGTATGAATTGAAACCATCTTTTTTGTAAGAAATCAGACACTGATTTTTTGAAAGGATAAAGGTTACAAATCTATGTCAGCTCCTACGTTTCACTCGACAAATGTATTTAGTAATATGCGATTGAACCTGATATCATTTCCGGTGGTATTTTGCATGTAAAATCTGCAGTTGAGTACTTTCCTTGCCCTTGAAGAGTTTATATCGTGGACTGAGATTTTACAAAAATGAAATGAAAATTTTTTTCAGAAAACAAGCCATATTTCGAGAATCATCAGAAAATGCTTTCTATTTGGTGTTCAATTGGTTAGCGCGTTGGTTAGAAGCGTAATGATCCAGGAGCCTCTCTCCAATACGGTCGCCGTGAGTTCAAGTCCAGCTCATGCTGGCTTCCTCTCCGGCCCTACGTCGGAAGGTCTTGCAACAACCTGTGGATGGTTGTGGGTTCCCCCGAGATCTCACCATAATCCCGGCCGCCGTCGTATAAATGAAATTATACTTGAGTACGGTGTAAAACACCAGTCAGATAAGTCAGATCAGATCTGGTGCTAAACGTTAACAGTGGATTCAGGACGTACAGACTGAACTTTTCATTGAATGGTTTGTCCAGGACAGTGAAGTATGTCTTCATGCATGCATGATAGTGCCTGAAATACAGAAGTAATATATCATATAATCACGTTGGTATAAAGTAACTTGATCATGAGTCATGTGTTACGGTGCGTTAAAACAAATCTGCTAGAATTAATTTGCGTTTGTAACAATGAAGTTTCACTTGTAATATATCAAAACCCTCGCTGTGTGGAGCAGAAAACAAGGCTTGAGCGATTAAGGAAAATTCATTCAATAAATGCAAGATGAGAAACATCAATTCTGTGACACACGTATTGAAAGTATTTCACGTCCTCAGCTTGTCTATAAAGCGTTCGATTGTGTTCGAGAAGGTTTCACTTATATGACGGTGGTCAGATTTATGGATGAATGAAACCAAAAGTGAAATGAGGAAACCACCAACCTACGACAAACTTTCTGACTTGGAACCGTGATCGAAACAGCAATAGCTGGATTCGAAAGCGGGACCTGGTTGGGTAAGGCTCTGACAGACGCATCGGACCAGAGCTGTAACAGTTTAGCGAGAGACTCCTCGGACTACATTTATACTGCATACAGTAATATTATTTCTTCATAAGAAGAAAAGGCTGAGCGGCTACACAACGTGCCCCTATACCCCCACCCCTCTTGCCCCATGGGTTAAGCCACTTCAACACGGGTCGATAGCTGAAGGTCTGTGTTACTGGGTGGATGGCTCACTTTTAATTTATCACGGAGCACAAATTTTATCAATCTAGTTTGGCGAAAGTATTTCAATTCTTGTCCCATTAAATCACCACAGGGTAAATACAGGTTCACTTATAAATGATAGATATTAGGAGGTTGATTTAGACCGTGTAAGCGTACAAATAGAGGCTATTTAAGTAGAAACAGTATGGCGAAAGGCCAAGCAGGTTGGCTTAAAGGCGGGGCAGAACGCAGTCCAAATATTGACATTTAAAACTCCTTGTTTTGTTAAGTGTACAAAATAGCAGGAAAACACTCTTGAAATCACTTAGCTTTGATCAATCACGCGCTGATTAAATCAAACAAGATAATTGCTTTATAAAGCGTTTGCTTTCTCCGTCTATTCCCCTGTGTACGATACCGTCTCATAAAAGGCTCGTTCAGACAAGCTTTACGATTAAATATCGTAGTATACCGCCAAATACACACAGAAAGAGGCTTAGTGTAACGAGATAAAGTATTTGCTAAATACATAGGATAAATATATACGACTGCAATATACTAAACTATAATACCTTGTTTACTGCTATGTACGCATTCGCCGAGAGCTCGAATTCGACTGGATTTAAAATTAATATAAAATCCTGCATACAAACATAGAGATGTTTTTATCTTAAGCAAAATATTTACTTACCCTCTGAAATTACGACATAAGAGATATTATTAATTCACTGTAAGTATAGGAAATACGGTTAAATGGTGTGCTGGTGCAAATGTACACATCAGCAAAATGCCTGTAATACATGGCATGTATTATAATATACGCGAAGTTCAAGAAAGTTGTAAGATTTCCTATATATTATACCATGTAGCCAAGTAGAGAACATGAATAAAAAAATCGACGAAATTTACCAGCGTCCTAAGACACGCTAAATTCTAACACAAATTTCTTATGTTAAAATTGAAGAGATTATTACTTATTTGGGGTATATAAATGTACTGTACTACAAATATAGCCACAATGAGAAATAAGACACCAGGAGGCTGCATGATCACACCAGGAGAACAATCTGCATGGCTTGAATGCTTGAATTAAAAGGCAAATAATACACTAAAAGGCAGTATATGTCAGATGAAAACCATTAGACACCGTCCAGGAAAATAATTAGATTTCTTCTTTTAGGATTTTTCTCCCCGAGTAAAATGCTCTCAAAACACTGGATTTTATGGTGGTCTGTTAATGTTTTCTTTTATTTTTAAACTGCATTGTCTGTTATTCTGTTTATTATATTTACATTAACGAGTTTGTCTAATTAAAACAGAAAATTAAGCACACTCAACGCAGAGACACATTTTCAAGACAATTAAAGATTTTTTCAATTTAATATCTATATGAATGTCAGCCAAGGACAGTATAGAAACGTTGGGGCATATAGTGCATATATCCACATATGCATACATGTGGACATAGGGGAGCAGAATAGTAACTGTATATAAGATACTCGATTCCGAACCCCGAGTTCAATCCTGGCCTTGGGCCACGTTCTCATTACTTTTGAGGTCTTGGTGACAATAATAAGGGTCGACAGTGCTCCTTGGGCAGTGTTCACAGTTGTACGCTTTTTGTTGTCTTCTACCGATTAAGTGCCAAAGTCTCGTGATTTGCAAAACCGTCGATACTTCACAACCCTCGGTCATTCCAATTCTATTCACTCATCAAACTAACTGTTAAATATATTGCTTTTCTCGTTCAGCCACCATAACATAAAATACATAAAATGTCTATGCACGTAAGTTGTTTCTCTCTCTCTCTCTCTCTCTCTCTCTCTCTCTCTCTCTCTCTCTCTCTCTCTCTCTCTCTCTATATATATATATATATATATATATATATATATATATATATATATATATATATATATATATATATATATATATATATATATATATATACACACACACACACGTGTAGTATGTAAATATATAATTACATAAACACGACAACTGTCTGTGTTTTTGTTTACTTATATATAACTATATTTCACAAAATGCGATACTCGCTTATAATGGAAGAGCTAAAATAACACTACGACATTAGGATAGTTGCTTACAAAAAACGTTATCGGTATTTCAGTGCAAAATAATTATGACTGATACTGCGTCAGTATTTGGTCTCTGTATCATAGCCAGACATGTAAACAAAGGTAGGGTTTGCTTTGGACGCTTCTGACTCACTTATGTCTCCAGTCTGAACTTTCCACACGACACACCTGCAACATAAGGTCTACAGGTGTGACCTTATTAACATGCACAGTCCATTTTCACCTTTTTGGAACTAATTAATACACAATAAATAATCTAAACAAACAATTAAACGTGAATGAACAACTCTTCATTGGCTTTTAATGTTCCAAAATATTAACAGCTCTGGACTGTTATCATAATCCGATATCTATCAAAATCGGATCAGAATAATGTCGTTCCTGTATACGCTGGTATTTGGTTACAAATATTTACTTACATATGCCTCACTCATTTTTATATTTTGATACCTACGTTACTCCTAAATGCATTTGTATAGTAAACAAATATCTGAACCGTATGTGGGTAGTGAGTCAGCAGTATGTGATATTTTACTTCACGAAATTGTGAAACCATGCCTTGTTATTTGTTTTCAGACGTCAATTATGAATACAGCCCACACTGAAGGTATCTTAAAAAACCCAAATAGGGTGACTAAATCCAATGAATTTAATAAGACAATATATATATTTCAGTAATTTCGCAACTCATGGACATAGACCTATAACATTTAATGAAATTTTAATACAATTTCTGTTTTCTTGATCAACTTATGCATATTTATTTTTGGAACAAATATCCATTAATTGGAGACTAAATTCAAATCCAGTTCCAATTCATCTCATGAAGTTGTCGGAGCTCCTCATAGTAACATCTGATTTTTGTTAGAGTTCAGAAAAAAAAAACGAATTTCAATCCAATCGTCCGACGTAGAACGTACTAGAGACATAAGTAGAACAATGCCCAAGCAAGTACTATAAGTTCTCGTATAGATTTTCTGACATGTTGGTCGTCAAATGTTATAGAGACATTAGTCGAACAAAAGTTCAAAAGTAGCGGTATAGTGACGATGATCATGGCTTTGACTTTATGCTTCAAGAAAGAAGGTTTATATTTTCTTAAAAACACAACTGGATGAATTGAAATGCCTTTGCGTTATAAGCCAAAAACGACCATGTCTGGGAAAGTCAACATCCATGACACGGCTCATTGCAAAAGTCGGATATCCACGAGGAACGGAATGCGGACAGAACAAAAGACGATGGTACTTCGCCGTAAAGTCCTTTGGTCATAAATCTTATTGCAAGTAGGAGATGATTCCATAAATAAACTATTCCCTTTATCGACCCCAGTGTCATGTTTACTAGTTAACTCACAGCCTGCTACACAACAGGTGACCATTAACTATTGGCAGGGGAGCCTTGGAGGAAAATTGGCCAATGGGCAATCAAATTGATCCTCGGTAACAACGCCTTCTTTCACGCATGCTTTAATTGCCAAATAAAGACAGGTTCGTTTTATATCAGCACAGGTGTTACCCGACAAACAGAACGCACGTGCAGTGGCGGCCATTTTAGCTACCATAATTTACAAGGTTTTTGCTGTGACGGAGTCGGTCTGACAAAAGTTGAGAAAAAAAGTAAGACACCATACATCTTACAAATCCACTTGTATTCGTTAGAGGGGGGCCTGCTCTACATAAGTATCATTAAATCCACGTTAAGTTATCTTTACGCCAAGGATAAGCAAAAAGAAACTGAAGAAAACGCCTTACAGTTGTTGGCAAGTATTAAATCCGTGTGCTCACATTTCACGCACGACTGCACTACCAGGGGACACGCTCTTACGTGTAAATAGACTTCTGCCTCTCTATATATGAATAAAGCGCCTCAAAAACTTTCCCCCTAGAATAAGGTATACAGTGAGGGTAACAAAGGCAATTTATTCCTGGTTTTGTTGCCTGCGTGTGTTTGTACGCCCTGCTACTGTCATTCGCTTTCATTCTGAATTAAACATAATGACAAGCGCGCTATACTTCGACGGTTGGTAATGTATTATGTCTAAAATAAGTCCTATATCAAAAGCAAAATATCTCCCAATAGTGTCCACAGCTCATTGACAGATAGTTTTAATGGCGGCCTTTCGTGTCCATCACAATTCGCATAGTTTACCAACAAGTCTGACGTCTCTATGTAACGTTCAATATATTCTTCGCAGACGATTGTTGAAGAGAATTTATATATACCAGACAAAGAAACCCATTTAAATCCTATTGCTACAGGCTTTGAAGGGTCATTGAAATGCCACCAGTCCTTACGTATTTTAATGGGGCATGATAAACTGGCATTTCAACACAAACTAGTCTACAGATGTGTATATGGCAGTTCATTCAAGTCGATATTTAACTTTACAATACATACGAAAATAAACACCCTTATAAACTATGACAAAAAACGGCCAACATTTTTGACAGCGTTTACATTGCTGCCTAGGTAAACTGTCAACACCTTGGTCTAACATTTATGAATATATACAAGCGTGCGCAAATGATCGACAGAATGTATATACGCAAATACATATGTAATTATATGCCTGGAAAAATATATGAATGTATTTCTAAGCAACATTTTTTGTTGGGAAATATAACTAAATATGAAGAATT
This sequence comes from Liolophura sinensis, assembly GCF_032854445.1. Classification (NCBI taxonomy): domain Eukaryota; kingdom Metazoa; phylum Mollusca; class Polyplacophora; order Chitonida; family Chitonidae; genus Liolophura; species Liolophura sinensis. The sequence continues at coordinate 60,528,587 of NC_088300.1, forward strand.
CGTTATCAATACGAAAAGATGATAAAATCACTACAAATATTATACAATATTAGTTTCCATAGCGAGATACTGAACAGTACGATACATGCATACATATATACATCAGTTTTTGTCCTTGAAACGGGCTCAGGACAAGTCTAAACTTCAGACGTGTTTACCATGCTAAATTTGTGACTAAAATGGAATTTTTAGTTTAACATAACTTAGGGTATAATTGTATAACTACAGTGTTTACTATCAGATGTATGTAGAAACAGAAATGAGGCCACCGGTTTGGCGCCAAGATTACTTTGGCGAGGCGAGCATATCAGTAACATCATGCACTGTGGATCTTTTCATCATTAGATGCATGGACGAATAATTTCGGTTTAAAGACCATTTCACCTTAATATATAAATGACAGCAATCGCATACAAGTAAGTAAATGTTTTCTGAATGTGGTGTTAATCACATACATAAAAAATAGTGACATCTGGGAGGGTCTTAGGTACAAGGTGAGATGGTTTAGCACACAACAGCCAAATACCCGTATATACCATTGAACATTTATTTTTTAAGTGTGAAATACTGAATATGTTTTGGCCGAGATCTGAAAGATGGTTAAACCAGGGGTGCAACTTTACGTGCAAAATTAACAATGCTACAGTAATCCTAGGCTTATCCAAAAACAATACTAAACACTCTATTTATATTAAAAAATAAAAAGACCATTACATATAGAAAATCTGCTTTAAAAAGCACTTGAATAAAATGGAAGAATATATTGTCAAAATAACGGAGAAGGGATTGGCAGTTACGATGTATTTAAAGAACAAAAGAATATATAAAAATGTGAGTGAAGGTGATAGCGATAGACTTCTGATTGGTGAAGACAAAAAAATATAATAAATATGTATGAATATATACCGCAGCATTATTTCTTCGATAGTTTTATTGTTGAAGCTACGAAAACAGTTTGTCTGGGGTAAACCACCTACCGTTGACAAGTTACTATCGAACTTTTCCACCTGTGATGTGCAGATATGTAAGATATGGTGGGGGATAACTATAAAGTTGTTCGACATGAGCGTTTCGGCCGCATGTGCAAACATCCACACGAGCATCGCTGATCTCATATTGTCAGCAAGGCCACACGAGCATCGCTGATCTCATATTGTCAGCAAGGCCACACGAGCATCGCTGATCTCATATTGTCAGCAAGGCCACACGAGCATCGCTGATCTCATATTGTCAGCAAGGCCACACGATTATTGGAAGCGGATGAAATCCACAAATTCCCTGTCGAAGCTCCGGTTTGAGCCCGCACATTCATGTGTTACAGCGATTGAAAGGCCAGTGTTTTAACCTCCCTGTCGCCAGATTTCCTATGTTCGTGAACTTAATTCATCGCCATTTTATTCATGTATGAGGGTAGAACTTCGGTTGTATCGATCAGCTTTGCAGATTTGCTATGCTGCGTCTGAGATTTTTCAGAAACGACGGTAATGTTCAAATATTACATACCCTTAAGAAAGATTTAAGCAGCTTGTGAAGAAGATAATAACTGATATAATTGCTAAATTTATTTGCAGCATTTTAACACATTTTTGGCCTGGAAGAATGCTTGATTATAAAGGCATTTCTGTGTGTATATGATAACGCGGTAAAAGCTGCATACATGTATGTGTTACGTACTTACTTAATTTTTTTGGTGTTTTTGAAACTTGCGTACATTTGTTGGCCATGCTGCACGAAGTACGACAATGTATTGGGAATAACTGTCTTTTGTAAATGCATAAACTTTGCATGTATGTAAAAGGTGTTTTCAGAAACTCGAGAATTGTAATGGCCACCAAGAAAATGAAACATGCTTATTCATGAGCGAAAGAATTTTACAAAGTACAAATATAAAATGCTTTGCTGTCAGATAAAACATACATATATATGTATATGTAAAACTATATGTACGAGTACGGCCTAAATGCACATATCTTTATTGAATATATGCCAGGGGTCATTATGATTGTTTTGAGTAAAACACTTTTAAAATTCAATTTAACCCTAACTAAATTACAATAGGTAATAATATCTGACATTAACATTAATATTTTATCAAATAAGTTTGATAACTATTAATTCACGTTTGAGCAGATTTTCTCTAGCATTGACTGCGAAGTAAGACAACAGATATAAACCAGAAAAAAGTGGTACGCTTGGAAACTACAAGTTAGGAGGAAAATAAAGTGCCAATGTACATGTAGGCCTATACTCCTGCCTTATATATACCCGTACCAACTTTAGGCCTAATTCTAAACTATATACGTAAGATAAATTCTGCCATTTTTTTGAAACACGACTTCCATGAAGTAATTAGGAAAAAATTTGAACCATACATCAAAAGATTAGCTCGTTGGCTTGGAAATAGATTTCTGAAAGCATGAGACCGAAAGCATTGGTGGGAGAAGTTGTGTTCGTCTGTGAGCTAATTTATGGGATGAGCGAAGCGTCCAGTCGGGCTGCGGTGTGCGAAACGGCTCCCCGATGATCGGTGCTTATGAACGATGGGGTACGTAAGAGAGAGCGACAAGGGAACAAAGATTAAATGACATCTGATTTACAGACGGTTATGTGGCTGCGGGATGTGGGAACTGCGCCGTTTTTATTACACTCCGATGATATCGATAATAAAAAGCAATATATCTGAATCTGCATTAATAATGCTTTCTGAATAATAATAGGCCTTGAGGAGGTTCTTCTATCCCCGAGCTCAATTATCTTCCCCCTGGGAGGCCGAGTTGGAAATTATTTGATCACCATACCAGCCATAAAGGAATTATCCTTTCATTAAACCACCAAGACTGGGATAGATCGTTTGTGTCTTTAAGACGTCGTCTGGACCCCACTAACGTAATTTGCTCCGACTAAACAGCTGCGTTGGGCTTTCGTTGAGACCAGTAATGTAAAACAAGGCAGACAGAGTTACTTCCCCCTCTTTTTTTGGTTATGCCTAATAACTCGATTTGTGCCGTGTGCATCCATATTGTTTCCGTTTGTGCGGCAAAATATACATTGCAAAAAAAAAGAGTAAGTTCCCCCCCAAAAGCGTTGTTTGATATCTCTCTTGATATGTACCAGGTCGCAATGAAATTTTGCACACACCATTCCAGTAATCCGGTGGACGTGGTATACCAAGGATTAACGTGCAGGTGCAGTTGTGCGCTAATGGGCACAGTGCAATAAGAAACGATATAGCCTTTTCCATTTGCACCATTGCAACCCATCCAAACGGTACGGTAAGGCGGAGAATCGGCCTCAGGCAGGTACGGTAAGGAGGAGAATCGGCCCCTGGGAGGTATGGTAAGGCGGAGAATCGGCCCCAGGGAGGTACGGTAAGGCGGAGAATCGGCCCCAGGGAGGTGCGGTAAAGCGGAGAATCGGCTCCAGCGAGGAACGGTAAGGAGGAGAATCGGCCCCAGTAAGGTATGGTAAGGAGGAGAATCGGCCCAAGGGAGGTATGGTAAGGAGGAGAATCGGCCCCAGGGAGGTACGGTAAGGCGGAGAATCGGCCCCAGAGAAGCACGGTAAGGAGGAGAATCGGCCCCAGGAAGGTACGGTAAGGCGGAGAATCGGCCCCAGAGAGGCACGGTAAAGAGGAGAATCGGCCCCAGGGAGGCACGGTAAGGCGGAGAATCGGCCCCAGGGAGGTGCGGTAAAGCGGAGAATCGGCTCCAGAGAGGCACGCACGGTAAGGAGGAGAATCGGCCCCGGAAAGGTATGGTAAGGAGGAGAATCGGCCCCAGGGAGGTACGGTAAGGCGGAGAATCGGCCCCAGGGAGGTACGGTAAGGCGGAGAATCGGCCCCAGAGAGGCACGGTAAGGAGGAGAATCGGTCTCAGAAAGGTTCGGTAAAGCGGAAAATCGATCTCAGAAAGGTACGGTAAGGCGGAGAATCGGCCCCAGAAAAGTACGGTAAGGCGGAGAATCGGTCTCAGAAAGGTACGATAAGGCAGAGAATCGGTCTCAGAAAGGTTCGGTAAGGCGGAGAATCGGCCCCAGAAAGGTATGGTAAGGCGGAGAATCGGCCCCGGAGAGGCACGGTAAGGCGGAGAATCGGTCTCAGAAAGGTACGATAAGGCGGAGAATCGGTCTCAGAAAGGTTCGGTAAGGCGGAGAATCGGCCCCAGAAAAGTACGGTAAAGCGGAGAATCGGCCCCAGAGAGGTATGGTAAGAAAGTTTCGATTTCAAAATTCCGGCACAATTCTGTAAATTTATAAATCAGAGTACAAAACTTGGTCGAAGAACTCATAACACTTATATGGCCATAAAAGAGATGGTTACTTAGTAATAACCCTCTTAGTAATAACCAAAAACGAGAATCTTTCGTTTAAGCGAGGCACTGTGTCCTTAATTTACCGTACGAAAATCAGCGTTAACTAGAAAATTATTTTGGCTGAAACTTTCATGTGTATTTCTAGGTCCAGTTAAAGTTTCGTTTTGGTTAACGTGTAACTTCATATGTAAAACATAAACTTCATAATGTGATCAGTTTTGTCATATTTTGGCTTGTTTAAAATCCATATTTCTGTCATGGACTGTATGGTATTCTTCACAGTATAGTGAACTAACGAAGTCACTGCACGTTGTACCTTATTGTGGTGCAGTGCAAAAAATATTATATCAGTGTGGAGCAGTTTTTTTTTAGCAAAACGTCGGTTCAGTGGATGTTTGGAGCTTTATAAGTTGCATGCTTGTCATATAACAGGAAAAGAAGAGTAAACCAGAACTGAAAAAGTAGTTGCCTTACAGGTGTGTCAACAGCTGTTACTCACGTCTATGGTTGGTTTCGCTTTTTGAGATACACAATTTCTTGCACTGGGGCTGATTCCCCGCGTTACCATACCAGGTCGTTTATCTACATTCACAGTAAGACCTGCTTGAACCTAATGAAATCTATTTAAACATTGATTGATTGTTGGTTAACGTCATATTCAAGAATTATTTTCGCTTTTTCATGGTGGTCAGTTTTATGGGTTGATTGGTTCAACGAAGTAATCCAGTCCTATAGGTGTGTGTATGCTGAGGAACCAGGAGTGTCCGGAGTAAACCACTGATCTTTGGTTAGCAGCTGACAAATCCCCCTGCCCCAGAATGACACACATATTTGACACACCTGTAGAGCGAGCGAAAAATATACGCCATACTGGTGAGAGAAAATTGATCTCAAACGAACTACATGTATCACCAAATAACGAAATTGTGAATAGTCTCGGTCGCTTAACGACAACATGGCCCTGAGAATAGCGCAGAAGCTGGAAATCTTAAGGAATCTTAAGCTGATCCAACATCTTATAAGTGTGCAATAAAGACATGCATCGAACATCGTGATAATCAAGCATGAAGTGAAGTGACGTGATGTGATGTGATATGTGGTATACGGCTTCAAATGTGGAGCGTATGTTTATTGTGACAGTTCAAATTAGCACACCTTAAAATTTGAAGTCAGTTGTCAGTATTTCATGAATAATATGTATAGTTTTACTTCAACTGCTCGTTACGTTAATTAACGTAAACATAAACGGCTGAACTGATGATATCCCACTCTGCATGCTGGGTGAGTTACGCACTTATTACTTCGAGAATAATTAAGCCAAAAGACCACTGAAAATGAACCTTAACATGAGTAGGCTGAGTTAAGTGGTTAAGACAATTAATATGCCTTATATTTACTGAATTTTCAATATCTCCCTCTGATATTTAGTGCTTTTTGTACGAAGTCTGAGATTAATACCACTAGTAGATTGGAATGCAATACTCGTTATATGGTATAATGTGCATCAACCCGCTGACATTACAATATTCTCGGGCCTCCGTGGCAGAGGTGCAATGACCCAAGAGCCTTTCACCAATGCGGTCGCTGTGAGTCCATGCTGGCTTCCTCTCCGGCATGGGAAGGCCTTCCAGTAGCTCGCGGCTCGAACGGCTTTCCTTTCACCATAATGCTGGCCGCCGTTGTGTAAGTGAAATATAAAACACCAATCAAATAAATAAATAAATAAAATAAAATAAAAAAATACAATATTCTCCTTCGTGGATATTGTGTGTTATGCATACTCAGAGTGGGACAATAATTAGGCTGTATTATATATTACCAATTATAGACTACCAAAACACGGACGAACCGACAGACGAACGGACGACGGACAAGATGCTGTATATCCCCTCCCATAACCACTTTGTCGAGGGGATAAACAAACTCTGTCTCAATCCTTTTCCTGTTAACACTTAGAACGCGTCCATTTCATTTCATCCAAAGAATGTACATAATTCATGCAAAGAATCAAAGGCATTTTTGTGGTTGAATATCGAGTATAACCTAGTTTCGTGCATGAACATACAGGCAAGGCCTAACTTGCGACCCATGAAGTTATGCATCTGAACTTGAGCTAAAATAAACGTCTGTGTGTTCACCTTCACTTCTTTCACTTACCAAAACACAGCTTAATTAAACGTGTGTTATCAGAAATCCAGTTAACGACAAAATTTTTCATCTACTGTACATCTCGTGTTGGTGAGAATCCATTGGCGCGCTCCTATGGTGCAGATGGGCCAAGTTGTTCAAATGTGTATTGACCGTTAAGACCGGAGTGAGGCTAACAAATTTTAGGTTTTTTAAGTAATTTTAAAATAATAACCTCGTCCATCTTATGGACTATAAAATTATCGCAAGACACCCATAACAGGAACAATATTTCGTAAGTAACTGTAGTTCGAACTGAAGTCCAATTGGTATTGTATTAAGAAAAAAAAAAGAACAGTATTAAGATTTTAGCCTTGGTTAACCATTGATACATTTTTCAACAACTGACCCCCTATGTATTGCTGCGTGGCGAATAGATGCCTATCCTTGATTCGAAAGCCGGAGTGATCTCTGTCACTGCCAAACCCAATTTTATAACCATAATGCTGTTATTCTGGTCCATTAATTGCACATTTGGTATTGGAATTGTCTATATGAATTATCAGATCCAACATCTTCAAAACAAAGCTGAATAGAAATACTGAACAATTAAGTCACTGAACATGATTTCTCATGTAACATGTAGATCTCTTATAATTATAACATGGTTTCGATGGAAGTTCTGATGTACACTTAATAGGCATACATCAACGGAATCAGCACTTTGGCGGCATGGACTCGCCCTGCGACAAGAAGCCATAATATATGTATAAGTACACACCTAATGACTCCTCGTCATATGCCATCAAAATTATTAAGCACGACGTAAAACCCAAAGCATACATACATATTCAATACCAGCCAAAAATTATGCCGATAGTTTCGATAGTTACCGATTAGTTTATACAGTACTGAGCTTATTGGTGTTTACAATATCCGTCTTCATAACTTTATACGCTGTTCCCGGACCATGTAACGTAGTTCACCAAAAGGGACACAACTTTTACACACCTTAATACAATGAGAGTGATCCCCCTTTTTTCAGCACTTCAAATTCGCCCAGAACATTTCTTGCGTTTCCGTCATCGGTTAAAACTGGTAACTGCTTCTCTTTGCATACATTCGTTCTAAATGCTTGCTTTATATACTTTCTGAGTTGTTCTGGAAACTGATCTTACAATCACTGGCCAGGGAAGTTCATTCTCGTTGAACGTCATGTTTTGACGCCTATAGATATTCCTTCCAAACTTCCACATCATGATGTTCCAGAAAGATAGAACTATCAAACAGAGGATCCAAGGACATCCTAGCAATTTCCAATGAATGAAAAGAAAAATGATCACAAATTGGATTCGTAATAATGGCATATCATCTAACTGGCCTTACATAACCGAGTTGGCAAATTCGAAGGTACTGTATTTCTACAATTTATAACTAACGTAACAAATTATGTGCAGTTCAATGTTTCCCAGCTACAATATACGTCTTTCGTTCGCGTTGAAGAAAAGGTATCATTTTCCCAAGATGGCATTTCAGTACATTCTGAAAAGGCATATCATTTCCTTGAAAACAAACACTACTGATATTTTGATTGACGAATTGATCAAACTAACGAGTACGTTTCACCAGGACCGATTTGCTATCTAATCCTGAGAACCGTATTTATATGCCGTTCAAAATTGTTAGCGTTTTTAGACTGGTGTTAACTTTATTACACACTAAAGTGCACCTTGCTCGGTAGGCCTGCATGACATGAGACTTTATTTTTTAGATGACTGTTCCCAGAAGTTAGTGCCACAGGACTTATCATGAACTTTCCCCTTTTACGACGGTGGTCACTGCAAACCATGCATTCTTGGCAAATTACTGGACACCTCTCTCACATGTGACAAGTGTCACATTGATGAAAGACAGGTGCATGGTCTCCCATGACCTAGATGTAAGATTACACAAAAAGCAGAATTCTAATAATTATGGAAAAAGGCGAATCTTCAAACAAGCAGTTCCCAAACACTGCTGCAGTATGAATGATGGGTATTTACACATCTTAGAACCAGTCTGTGTGGGAAGGAAATATTAAACATTTTTCGTCAAAGACAAGATGTCCAGGCAAACTCCAGGCCTCTGTAAAATCACAATGTTATGACACGAAAAAACTGAATAATCCTAAAGGATACCTTAACTGATTAGACCAGGATGACCTTTGAAAACACTGAAGAATAACACACAACAAATGAAGGTTTATATATAAAGCAAAAACAGTTCCAATAGCTTTGTGTTATTTAGCTTTATGTGCACTGAGAAGAATACAGTTTGATGGTTTATTTTAAAAACACATGATGAGAATTTTGTGACTTATTTATTTGGGTTCTTCTAAAGTCACACTTGAGCAACAAAGAACACAAAAAAGTATCTGAAATACACACATGGACAGGAGACTGTATATACTTTTCTGGGGAAACATCACAACAACAAGTCATTCTGTTGCCTTTTTTAGATGATTTAAGTTAGATTCAATAAATATGACCACCTTCTTTATACTATCTACAATGTAAACATAACTGAGAAAAAAAAAAAAAAACACAACAACATAGCACTGACATAAAAAGTCATCGTATCATATGCTTTGGTATCCTTATAATATAATTCAGGTACATGTAGCTTGGCCAAAAAAACTGTGGTCAACTTGACAAAAATAAATAAATAAAACTCTCTTGCCAAAAGATTATAGCATTGCAATATCGGGAATAAACATAACCTCAACTCCATCAAACATTAATCTCATTACTGACTAAAACCTGAACTAAAGACATTTTGATTTCAAAAATCTCAATATTTGGAATGCACCTGGCCCTGGCAAAAATCTTAGTTTAGATGTAGCTAAAGGTCGTATTAATAAGCATGCAGAAGTTGTGAGAGTACATGATTCAGAAGTTCTAGAAGGTCTGGCAGCAACCTACAGATAGTCATGGGTTTTCTCTGGGCTCTGCCTGGTTTCCTCCCACCATAATGCTGGCCACCATCATATAAGTGAAACATTTTTTTTTTTGTTTGATATATAAACAGCAGATATGACTGTTTCCCATGACAGACTTTGTTTGATACATAAACAGTATATATGTCTGTTTTCCATGAGAGATTTTGTTTCTCTGGATCTACTTTTCTGGAGAAGTATTTATACATTGTACATGTACATAAAGTATATTCAACATTAAAATGCAAAATGTAGCATACAGCCAAATGGGGTTCATATAATCTTAGGGCAAGAGAGTCATATGTCAGGACAAGACTTTAAAATTGTACTGTATTATGCTATACAATAAAAGAAAACACAAACACACATGCTTTAACATAAATATACATAGGAACAAAACAGAAAAACACAGTACACATGACACACATGTACTGAGTGTTCAGTCAGCATTAAAACTCATAAGCTGTAATAAATACATACAGGTTTAAAATTGGTTTTTGGTTTGCATGTACAGATCTGATATAAGATAGAGCTAAAGGCATGAAAGCTTGCAACATTTGTAACATGGCCAGAAATGAGTATAAAATGTAACAATATTTCAACAACAACAAAAAAAGAAAGGAACCACAATTCTTCTCTATCTTACATTAAATTCTGAGAAAAACAGTAAAAATTTGCTAATATCCTGGATTTCTTTTAGCAGGTCCACACATAATCTGCTTATTAATACTATTATAAGGTAAAATTAAAATAGGTTATTGTGGTATATGTATGAAAGTCCAAGGGCACTGTACCTAAAACAAAGCTATTTTCAAACTCACCTAAAATTCAATAGGTTTTTGTGTGTGTGTCAAATTTCACTGATTTGCCAACACATAACATAATGTTTTTGATTTAGGACATAATATTAAAAAAAAAAATGTCAAATCATTTTTCAATTTTTTTTTTTGCAAAAGTGTGAAAGCAGCCTAAATTGTGCATGTTATCATTGCATATACCATACTCTGACCACTGTGAATATGATGATAGCTTTATATTCATGACTAGACCTGTGTAAAGCTCAAAACAACCTTCATAAAGGTGTTTTCATAAATATTCTCAAGCTGTACCTGCACTTGAATAAAAATAAAGAACCGGTTAATGTTACAGTGTGTAAATATTGATAATATACAGAATACATCATTCTGAGACTGACAACAAAGACAACAACACATTAACATGCCAGCAAATTACATCCCATATGACAAGTTTGGGATCTCCCAAACTGAAACAAAAAAAAAAAAAAAGGACATTTTTCCAATAAATTCCTCTATCACTTTTGGTCATGTAACTTTGATATTTGCATGTAAAATTATGACAAACCTTGAACTGATCTCTCCACTAACATAATGCTGCCTCAATAAAACATATCCATAGAAAAGCCATGTTATGATACAGTTTTGTGTAGCTACTCATACTGTTAATCTACAGATACAAGAAAAAAATACAGCTGAACATGATGATGGCCAATGTCAAACTGGTACAATTACTTAAACAGAAAATTACATGTAGTACAACACACTTTTTTTAAGACAAAAGCATGTTGTGAGCTTTATAATAAAACATGTTTGCAGTGCTGTGAAAAGTGGTATTTTCCAAAAAAATATTCATCTGGTGGCTGTATAGATCATTTCTCAATGGTACTTGACTTATAAGAAAGCACTATGGTTTATAAGTACAAGAAACCAAGAAAAGCAAAGAAGAAACCAAGAGGATCAAGTATAAGGGAAATACCCACAATGCACCAGGATCAGGGGGGAAAAGGATCAGTGGATAGGTTACCTTTAAACATGCAAAAGACTGAAAAAACAAATGTGGTACAAAGACAGAGTCAGCCAACTGTCAAATATCTTAACTGTATTTGGCACTTTTCTTTTTTTACCCTCATCAGGAGAATTATTTCCATACATCAAAACAAATTAAAATCTGTCAAAGTTTCAAAAGATGTTGACAAAAGAGTAAACAAGTTACCTATAACATGTCTTTAGGCTGTCTAGTCAAAAAAGCAAGAAACACTTCCTCCAAACTCCTAATTGCATTTTTGTTGTTGTTGGAATTGTCTCAAAAACTATGTAGTCTACAATGACTAGAGCTGACATGATGCACACAATACAATGCCTAGAGCTGACATGATGCACACAACATGTCTAAAAAACATCTAACAACAAAGTCTGGTGAATGAGGGCGACTTTTCAAGAACTGTCCCAAAGGCAATGTATACATACAAACTCTGTCAGCCTTGTGGCTGAGTGCAACCAAGAGTGACTTTGAAATGAACACAACGATGAGAAGGTTATTTAAAAAGAGCAGAGAGTCAGACCCATGTGCACATGTTACATGTTAACTATAAACTTAAAAAATAAAAAACGAGTCTTTCATTAAAGCCTTGTTACAACCATTCCTCCTAACAAGCAGTTCACCAACACAATCCTTGTCTAGCGTTTAACAATAGTAGCTTGTTCAACAAGTACATGATTGTGCAACAACTACACACTTGTACAACAAGTACACACTTGTACAATGAGTACAAACTAGTGCAAACAAGTACATAACTGTGCAACAAGTACATAACTATACAACAACTGCAAGCTTGTACAACAAGTACACACTTGTACAATGAGTACAAGCTAGTACAACAAGTACACACTTGTACAACAAGTACACACTTTTACAATGAGTACACACTTGTACAATGAGTACAAGCTAGTACAACAAGTACATGACTATACAACAACTGCAAGCTTGTACAACAAGTACACACTTGTACAAGCTAGCCTGTACAATGAGTACAAGTTTAATAAGTACTGTACTGGACACACTTGTATAACAGATAAATTGGTACCCATAATGTCAGGTTGATAACCTGTAATGCTATTTTTTTAATATCATTAGCCCTAATTAACAGCCGACTGAAAGAATAGTTGAATACTGGTATGAAACAACTCAAAAGGCAACTTTTCATGAACAACTGAAACCAGTTCACCAAGTCTGCAGAAGAATAATGTTCAACCTTCAAATAGCTTCTTTTGATTGAATAAATAATAGACGAGGTAGAAAATGTAAATAACATATTGTTAACAAGACGTCCTAACCCAGCACTACCATACACATCTATGTCAAAACAAAGTAGAGATCGTCTGATGTTAATTAAGCTTTTAACAGCTGGTAACACTTTTATTGGCATTAAACAGGAGTATTAAGTAAAATTCTTTCATACAACAGAAAACATGTGGTAGTTGTTAATTTGAAACATGCAATAGCTACCTTTTTGTCACATTTGTACCTAAAAATATTGGCTCATTCTGAAGTTTACAGTTTTGACAAACTGTAAAGCACAAGTCCTATACGTACCCAGAAACACTGATGAGAAATACTAAATGTCTAAATACTGTGACAGATTTACAACATGAAATGACTCTTCAAGTGAACTCTAGAAACTGAAAAGCAATGACCACTGGAAACGAAGGCTTTGTACAAGTCCACTGAAGGGGAAGCAACTCTAAAAGATCACTGGGAGAAAACGTCTGTTGTGCAGTTGTGAACAGGAGTTCCAGGTTTTCACTTTAGAACTTTACCAGTTCTGTCCTTGTATGTGCATCTACACATAAACACCCCAAACCGAGCTTACAGTATCATAATCCTGAGGAATTATCTACAGTTTGAGATTATAGCTCCTCTGTGTGCAGTAGCTGGTCCATTCCTGTCTAATTTGTCAGGAGATTTGTGCCTGCCACACACGGTCTGGGGTCTGTGTTCATGAAATCTCACTAGGGGATCACCTGCTGTGGGGAAGAAGGTTAAGGTATTCCAGCTATATCCTCGCACATCCCTCACACAGATGTCTCTCTGAAGACGCGGACTGATGTGCCGTACTGCTTGACGTGGATATATTTGGTGGATTCTACCTGTGAGATTTTCACCTGTGTGGAAGGTACAATAATGTCACTGCTCATCAGGTTACAGGAGGGACTGGCCGTCGGGACAGGCTCTGAAAATATACAACATCAAAAATAAGAACAACGAATTCTGAAATAATGATTGCAATCAAATCATGGTTATGCATCGTCCTTACCACAGTGGTGAAATAATGATTATATTCAAATCATGGCCACAGTCCTAAATTAAAGGGACGCAACTCCTTTAGACTGAAAGAATGCATGCTTGGGGTTTAACATTGTACTCAACAATTTTTTCAGCCATGTGATGACAAAGAGTCATTAGGTGTGTGTACATATACTTTGTCTTCTAGTGGCAGTCCATGTCGCCAAAGTGCTGGTGACACTCAAGTATCATGACAACAACACAAGACATCACACCCCACCCAGTAACATTATACTGACACCGGGCCAACCAGTCCTGTTTCCTTGCTCTAATATGTCGATTCTGAACCCCAAGTGAGGCAACAACATGCACTATGTACCACAAAAACAAAATGATTTATTATAATTAAATTTTCTGATATCTAATAATGCATAAACCTATGCTCTGAGATGGTATGTATACATATTTTCATGTAAACAGGAGTAACGCTTCAGTTTATTTAAAACCCTGATCACTCCACTTATAAAATTTCAAGCAGAAACTTCATTATAAAATCAGATAAAATGTTGTAAGATTTATATACTTTTGTTGGGATTCCTTTGGTGTTTGGACTATTAGTGTACTCTTCTATGATTACACTTTTAGCAAACAAATGAGGCACCTTAAACTGTGTCATACAAACTTATTAGTAACTTTCAGGAATTTCTTCCAGAACAGCATCTCACAATTACGAGGCGAACTACAAATAATTAATTTTTAGATATTATCTGAAAAAGGACAATTGTGATCATTTCTCTCATCAAGTTTGAACATTCATGCAACAGTTCACACAAGATATTGCATTACATACGCAACTATATATCAAGAACAAAGGTAGAATTGATTTCTGAAAGGAGGTGAGGTGGTATAAACAAAATTTTATTCATTCATTTATTTATTTAACTGATGTTTTATGTCATACTCAAGAATATTTCACTTATACGACGGTGGCCAGCTTTATGGTTCCAAACCAAACTTTGACCGTGTTAATACACTCACTAACCAATGCATCACAGTCGCATCGCAGGTCAAGCTGCACATGTAGCATTTAACTATCAGCATCAGTACTGTCAAAGAGTTGTTTAACAATATAAAACACCAATCAAACATATAAAGTTCTTGTTTTTCAGTTGGCTGTAGCATCTGTAATGATACTTTATTACATATACACTCATTCATTGTAAAATAAAATTGTAAAAACAGAAAATCTAAGTGAATATTATGTTTGGACCAATTTAATGCATGATCAGTTACCCTAATTCCTCAACCCTTTTGCACATGAACGATTACCTGTCAGTGCAGTGTATGCTCATTTTGATTTTGGAGACAAAACTACAATGGTTAGATTGACAAATGTGAAGGCTTCATAAAAAGTATCAGGTTATATCAGTCTTCATAATATGCTTGAAAAAATACCTTGCAAAAAGGCAAAAATGTTGAAGAATTACAGCATGAGCCAAATCCTGCCTTACTGCCTCACCTCCTTTGTTAAACGATGCCTGGGTCACCACAATACCAAAATCACAACATCAAACAAATTTTTCATCCGAAATAAATGGCTTCCCACAGAAAATCACCTCCAGTGAGATATAACAAAGAAAAACAAAATGTGAATCTCATGCAGAAAAAAAAAAAATTAATAATAAAATAAACAAAACATCAACTTACGACAACAAGGGATAAAGTCATGCAGCACACTACAACACAAGCATCTAGAGAATACAGCAACAGTGACGTTTTCGGGGACTCTTCACAGCATCAGACAACGGCACAGTCTTGGCAACAATCACCCGCTGAGGTTCCAGAGGGGGACCTGCTTTATGCTGGGACTGAATTTCCACATGTATCGTGGCTGGGAGAATGTTTTTGGAGATTATGACCGACCCCTGGTTAAGATCCTCGCTCTCTCGAGCAGGGGAGTGGGGCGGGTCACTAGGTGTATTAGGTACGCTGCTAACATCTGTCTCCATATCACTGGCAATTTTCTCAACCGTGACAAAATCCATGGAGGTCCTCCTCTCCACTGATTCCTCAGATGACGAGCTATGATGGCGCGTACGTTTTGGCCACCTTAACAACACGCCCTCATACTTTCTAACCTGTTGTGCGCATTCTAAAAAGGATTTCTTCTTTTTCAGCAAGGAGGAGTTATTATTCTCTGAGGAAGCACTGTCTGATCCTGCACTAGTGTTTAAGCACTTGTGTCTAATACTGGTAAAAAAGTCAGGGGGGAGGAGGTGTTCTTGCTCAAATGTTGCATAATCGTGAATTGAAACATTGTCAAGGAGAATGTTGTCCACCTCTTCTCCGTTAACTGAGACAGTCTGAGGACGAGAGATATGACGATTCACAACAGGAGAATTACCTTGACCATTCCTCAGATGAAAGAACAAACAGACTGGCTGCAGAGGGCAACAGAAAAGAGAGAGAGACATCAATTATGAACAACTGAATAGTGAGGTGGACATCATTTATGAAAAATTGAACTATGAGATGGACATAGTATATGAACCACTGAATTGTGAGGTGGGCATAATTTATGAACAACTGAATAGTGAGGTGGACGTCAACTGTAAAGAAGTCCATCATAGAGAGCATATCATTTCCAAAAAATAAATCAAAAGCTGGACAATCTTTATGAACAAAGGAAATGTGAAGAGAACATGTATTTTTTGCTGATACCAGAGACTTGCTGTGCTAATCTTATATGCTGACATTCCCAAAACTGATTCTCAGGTTTTTAAACCATATGGCTTGTTTCAATCTTACAGTATTTAAGTATAGTTAAAAGCTGCTGTGTATATACTACTATCAGTAAACTTACACATGTATTCTCACACTCACCTTGTGGTCTCCCATACAAATACTCTTTCCTATCAAGTCATAACTCGGTTTATGTTTTTCGTCCTGAAACAAAAAGATCTCAAACAATGCAATGAAATTCTGCACGACAGAAAGATTAAAATGATGACCATAATAAAAAAAAAAAAACAACAGCATACATGGATCTATGGTTTTCAGTTCAACAAATTGCAGATATGTCAACCTAAACAAATCAGGGAAGTCCACAGGCATGTGCTGTGGAGCAGTTGCAATGTAAACCCATGTGCAGTGAGGGTATCTTTTCACTATATGTTGACTATACATTATGCCACAGGCATGTTGTGCCTGCTTCATAGGACGTATCCCAGGCCCTTCTCAAGCAATACACATGAAATATCTAAATTTAGTAGAATTTTAGTAAATTTGAATGGATTCTGAAATCCAATATGGCCGCAAATGATGTGACCTACATTACCTATTCCGCGTCTCTTGATGTAACTTTTATGCTTCTACCACATATTAAATTTTTAGATTCCTGCCTACAGCGATATGTCTTCTGGGAATACAGAATTATAATAATAAAAAGGTGACAGTGAAAACAGGCATTTCCAGCAAAGCTGCTGGAACCCTTAAATACATGATCCTGTGACAATGCTCAACAGTAGATGTACCTACCATACAAAAATGGACGAAAAGCTTCTCAGCTGCATTCCACTAACTTGCCACTTTGTACAGTAAGCTCTAGTATAGTAACACTTTTGGTATTAAGGGTGTAAGATATATTGCTATGGTCTATGGATACTGGGACATTCTTTCAGCATCCTGCAGTGAGTCCACCACAGTCAGTCCACCACAGGCACACCAGTGGCTGGCTACTGGCTTGCCTATATTGTGACCTATTAGCCTGATTAGTACCATACTAAACCTTACATCCAGCATCAATTGCTTGGCCCCAGGACTTAGCAGGACTCGGTCACACCATGACGGACAGCGGGTTTTCATATAAGACATCCCATCATTCAGATCTTCACTGAACGGGTAACTAAATAATAAAATAAATAATAGTGAATACTGCATAAAGGTAAGACTAAAAAGAGAAGCCATATAACATAACCAGGTAGTAAGACAGGTCACAAGTCAAGAGTGAGTGAGTGAGTGCTTGGGGCTTAACGTCGTACTCAGCAATTTTTCAGTCATGTGACGACGAAGGAATCCTTAGGGTGCATGTATGTGTAATGTGCCTCCTTGTTGCAGGACGGATTTCCACCGCTCTTTTACTCAGTGCTGCTTCACTGAGACGACTTACCGAAGGCAAGTAAGCTGCCCCACCAGAGCCATTATACTGATATGGGCCAACGAGTCGTTGCACTATCCCCTTCATGCTGAACGCCAAGGGAGGAAGTTACAACTTCCTCTTTTAAAGTCTTAGGTGTGACTCGATCAAGGATTGATCTTGGATCTACCGCTCCCGAAGCGGACGCAAGTCAAGAAGTGTCAAGTTTATACCTGTTCTTTCCAACAATTAGAGGAATATTGTTATTGACAATGCAAAAAGTTTCAATGTCATGTATTACACACACTAGGCTTCAATGTCCTGTATTACATACACATACACAAGGTTTCAATGTCATGTATTACATACACATACACAAAGCTTCAATCCCATGTATTACATACACATACACAAAGCTTCAATCCCATGTATTACATACACATACACAAAGCTTCAATCCCATGTATTACATACACATACACAAAGCTTCAATGTCATGTATTACATACACATACACAAAGCTTCAATGTCATTTATTACATTCATATACACAAAGCTTCAATATCATGTATTACATACACAAAGCTTCAATGTCATGTATTACATACACATACACAACGCTTCAATGTCATGTATTACATACACATACACAAGGTTTCAATGTCATGTATTACATTCACATACACAAAGCTTCAATATCATGTATTACATACACAAAGCTTCAATGTCATGTATTACATACACATACACAAAGCTTCAATGTCATGTATTACATACTGAAACTTCATAATCTTGCCAAAAAATGCAATCAGCACTGTATTTACAAAATTTTATACTTGCACTCCTTCAACTGGGATAAAATAAAAAAAAATTTGTTCTTTCTTTTTCCCCATGTGCAATTTTAAATTGGGATATAAAGTGAACCAAATTTAACAGAATTTCGTATTACCAAGCAACATAACTCAGCTTAATTTAAACCTACATAACCATGGATAAGTGTCCTTCAAAAAGTCTATTGCTCTTCCAGGTCACTCCTCTGATCCAATCAATGCTTCAGAATCTCAACTCAGCACATCAGTCAACTCTGAACCTCTCCAAATAACAGTAGTCAGAGATTCAATGCTTCCAGGATGCTTATTAAGATTATGGATAGAGACTGTCCTGGTTCAGACAGACTGCCAAATTTGATCAGCAAACACTGGGTATAAAATGACTCTGATGACCAGGAGATTAAGGGGAGACAACTGAGCTAAATACTGAACATCATACTTTTACATACAAAATGTCACAAGGAACTTTGTGAAAGACACATGCATTATATTCAAAGAGAACAAACCTTGGTTGGAAGCTGATATCATATTCATGTAACTTGTCCTTGAAAGCATGCATCTCAGTGTCAAACTGGGAAAGCTGAAAAACAAGACAAATATTTAATAATGAGCCCAGATCCTAGGATTGGATAGCAACGCTACCTACAGTTAACATGCATGAATATTTTTTCACCTGAAATGTGGCTGCTTAAGCATTTGATGCAACACTAAAAAATCTTCACTTCCTGTATTTTACCTAAAGTTTGGTATGGAAAAACGCAGTTTTAGATGCCCATAGAGGGCTTAAAATGATGACTTTCTGTTACCGACACTTACTTTTTCTGACAATTGTAACTGTGAACTGGAGCAGATGTCCACATTATATCAACTCTATTGTCGTTTTTATTTTTTTCCCCTGCCCACCTTTCAATGAACTACTATGTTTGGATCCACTTTGGCTCCACTTTTGTTTCTTTAGTTGCTTAATGTGGTGCTGTTGACATTTTGTTGATCTTTCCAGCACCAGCGAGTAAGTCAGTGCTATCCAATGGCATAAGTTGTGACTGAAAAAACTTCTGGGTAATCAATCAGTTTTCACACTGAAGATATTAGAAGCTTGCAAGATCCATCTTTCTAAAGGAGACTCAAGAGACCCTCTACATGTAACAGTTACCACTTCTCTTACAAGTTCCTGTAAGAATAAAACCACATGGTACAAGTCCTGAACAATTCATTATCAGCCTTGAGTGCATAATGTTGATGTTGTAGTGATTTTAAGAGATGGGCTGTTCATTACAGACCATGAAGCCTCTTAACTCTGCCGCAATACCATAAAACTGCCACATAGTTTTATTGACCCTTTCCATGACCCTCTTTAGTACTGTCTAAAACGAGAGCCTGGAGTGCATTGTCTGATCTCCGTTAAGCTTTACTTCCGTTAAAAAACGCAAATAAACCAATACAGGAGTAAACAATTTATCCATCCATTTGAGTCTGCCCATCCTATACATTACAGGGAAAACAAATGAAACTGGTAGCCCCAGAGAGCTAGCAACTGAAGCAGCCTCGTTCTGAGTATCAGCCTACATATTTTATCAATTATATATGGACACATGTACAGATATCATGCTGCTCTTACACATACATACATGTGAAATATTTAGGACACTGATATCAGCATCAGAATATAGAAGGAAAGTAACTCAGGATTTGTAATGATAGCACAAACATAATAGCTGAAATACAGAATGATAAAAGGACTTCAGTATTCAGCATTACTTTCCTTCTATCTTATGCAAAACTGATCTGTGGAACCACTGGTATCAGCGTCAGAATACAACATTACTGACTCCTTTTATTTGGGGAGAAGTTATTTTCATTAAAATGTCACAGTTACAATGTATCAGTAAGGTAGCCTTTCTAGCATTGTAAATGTACATGTACATACAGGCTAACAAAAACCATCCAGTTTTTGAACAATGATAAAACCTCAGTCCACTTCCTCCAAACAATGCATATGGAAGAATATTACGAAACAATTCAATCTTCACCAGTTGCAGGGTTTCGCAAATGCTACAAATGTGGAAGCAGAGACAATTATTACTTTTTATTTTAATATATTTGGAGGGGGGGAAGAGGGAGGGGGGGGGGGGGTGTGCTCTCTATCCACTGTTTACTGAAGCCAGGGATGTCAATATGTAAAGATATTGAAGTTAAAATGTTGAAGATTTCCTCAGAACTCTTCATATAATCTTTTCCTTTAATTCACTATCATAATTTAGGGAACTTTGTTCAAGATAATAAACTCAATATGTTTATCTGTAACACTGGCTGACTACACAAACTACGATGTGACAGTTATTTTTCAATTACAGAGAGAAGAACGAACAAATGAGAGCATGTAGAGAAAACATCATTGCTAGAAGGCATGAGAAATACATCTGAATTAATAACATCAATTGTCAGCATACACACACACACACAAACATGGATTTATCATTATGAAAGCTCAGGTTAAATTGTGCCTTTGCTCCGTAAAGCGTCTGTGTATTGAGTATGTGTTAACCAAATCATCTGTTAATCAATGTTCCCTCTGACAGATTTTCTCAAGCAGGGCAGAAAGTGTTTGGTGAAAAAAGAATAAATGTTAGCTAAGGGTTTCCATGAAAGAACTATAAAACTGATCCAAGCTAAAGCTCTTGAGGTAATAAAATTAGGGCGTGTATGAACAGCTGTTGTGATTCTGCAAACTGCTCAGCATCATGCATGCACACACACGCACACACAGAAGAATTTAGAGTTATGTGTACAGAAATCACCAGCAGATGGATGGGCTCCCGAGACACCCTGCCCACACTCAGGTGAGGTCAGCTCAGGTAAGGGCCACGCAAATCATTAACGAGCTAATAAATCTATACCTGTCAGGTGAAATCAATACTAAGGTATAACTGTGCAAGGCTGAAGTAGAAGCAGGTCGAAATCCAATTTATTCTACAGGTAATCGGGCTTAGTTCAAAGGCATGGATTGACGTCATTAGAGGTAATTGAAGGTGTGACATGTACCCTCCGCGCCCTCATGATTGGGTATTACATCTCGGGACACGAGATTACAGTCTATTTTCCACCCACCTAAAAACAGATGGTAACTGAAAAAGCTCCCACAGAGGGCAGATTATTCACTCAAGAGCATGTATAGCTCCTTATCTTAATGCCACTTAATTAAACATGATTGCCGAGACAACATGCACCTAAGAACAACAGCTACTGCTTGAAAATGAATCCCAAATCCAATTACATGTCTTTGAAAGGTCTGTGGCCTGTAGGCAGTAGGCTATACTTTGCTCAGACCGTACTCCAATGTTAAAATTTTATTATGAACTGTATTGAGTGGAAAATGTCTATTCATTTTATTTGATTGGTGTTTTACCCCGTACTCAAGAATATTTCCCTTATTATACGATATTGGCCAGCACTATGGTGAGTGGAAACCAAGCAGCATGTTAGTCTAAATTCTGCTGGCAAGAATGCGTGAAACAAGGGAGTACAAATAATAGTCTTTCTATAGAGATACATACTCGTCATACAGATTTCATGGATCTTTTTGTCTCATTTCACTGTACTATACTTTTTCATGTATTCAGTTAATATGATCCTATATCCACACAGCATACATGTACATATGTTTCATTTCCTCTCCGGCCGTATGTGGGAAGGTCTGTCAGCAACCTGCGGATGGTTGTGGGTTTCCCTAGGGCTCTGCTCGTTTCCTCCCACCATAATGCTGGCCGTTGTCGTATAAGTGAAACATTCTTGAGTACGGTGTAAAACACCAATCAAATAAACAAATAAACAAATACATATATTTCATACATGCAATGGTTATATGCAGCCCAGAAAACCCATGTTTAAGTCCACCCAAATTTCATCGCAAAGGCCTTCAGAATATAAAAAAGTTTATAATCTACCTGGGTGACACTTACAAGTGTCAATCAAACCAGGAAATGTAAACAGATAAAAATTACATAACAAGAAGCCTGTTCATAACAAATCATATTTCATAACTTTTCAGGACCTTTAAAGTGATAAAGTTTATCAGAAACACTGATAGCTAGAAAAACTACTTAAAAATGAAAGAGTGTAATTCACTCGAGCTATTTCCAGAAACCAATGGACTTTTAAACGCATGTGAAAATCAACCAGACATAGTTACCCATTTGCCATTGCTGCTGAATACTTCAGAGTGTCTTTCATGGTGATCAAATGCTTTGGTTTCTATGGTGAGAAGGATCTGAAATAATGGATTCAACAATACATTTTCTTGGTTTTTTACATCGTACTCAACAATTTTTCAGTCATTTGGTGTGTGTACATATACTTCACGTGGCACCGCAAGTCCATTCTGCCAAAGTGTTGCTGCTACTGAAGTATCATGCCAAAGACATCAGACACGACGCTTCACCCAGTCACATTATACTGACACCGGGCCAGCCATCCGATTTCCTTGCTCTATCCTCTCAGAGCTGAGCGCTAAGCATCAAGTCTGATTTTGAACGCTTTCGGTATAGCCCAACCTAACACGTCAACATTAAATCATCGTGATACAAATTTATCTAGAATAACTCATGACCACTAGCTTCTGACCACTTGGGGGGGGGGGGGGGGAGGGAATGTGCTCTAATCCACTTTTAAATGACTTGGTGCTGGCCTTGAGTCAGCAAGTTTGCAGAATAACGGGTACAATGTATTCTGCAAGATAAGCTGATTTCCTACACATATACTTCAAACCTTATACAGTCCTAGAAGTGAAATAATCCTGAGCATGGCCTAAAACACCAATCAAACAACAATATTTTTTTCATTTATTTCACTGTTCAATGCTAAATGCAAGAATATTTCATTTATATAATGATAGCTAGTGTTACGGGTGGAAGAAATCAGAGTGCTTGCAAGGGGTATCCCACAGACCCATGACAAATACACACAGCAGACAACCTTCGTCACACATGATATTAAGATATACACCCCACATCGATGGAAAGCAGTGGTCATCAACAAACGTTAGACTACACAAATGGCCGCACAAACGTTGTTGACAGGTTAGTGTCATCCCTTGCCATACACAAAGAGAGCAAGGAACGGAATCCACAAGTAGCTAAACAGATCCATCACATAAATTACAACTGATATTTATTTATCTCATTGGTGTTTTATGCCTTACTCAAGAATATTTCACTTATACAACGGCTGCCAGCATTCTACGACGGCTACTATTCTGGTGGGAGGAAACCAGGCAGAGCCTGGGGGAAACCCACAACCATCCGCAGGTTGCTGCAGACATACAGCTGGAAAGGAAGCCATACAACTGATGTTAAAGTCACCACAAGTGTATCATTTAGGGTGTATTCATTGTTGTACTGCCTTTCTTAATATCACAGAAAGAAATCTGAAGCTTATTATTTGTAATCTGATATCATCATGATCATGATCATGGTCCCGGGTTCTTGTCATTGTTCACATCTCACCTTGCCATTGTTGTCCTCATCAGTGTAAACGATCTTGCTCAGCTGGTCTTTGTTCCCTTTCTGGTGGTGAACTTTGGCTTTATTTGTTAATTCCTGCTCAAATAAAAAGACTATTCTGAAATAGCATTTAACACCATAATTGGGAACATTTTATACAAGTGTAGCACATACACGTACTCAATTAAAACGAATGTTTGTAATGTAAAAAAGACACAAAACATACCTGCACAAGATATCTTATATCAAGGCGGAAATTGAAATCCCCAAATATAAAAAGAGGGACCTTTTCATACTTGTCATTTTCAAATCTGAAAACAAAAAGATAAAATGGCCATCACAATATTAATATGGATAACTGTTTCCTGAAATTCAGATTCATGCTGGTGTGAGTTGAGGTAGCCATCTTTAGAATTTTATCCAATCAAACATGTTGCCCGGCCTAAGCTGTGATGCAGCCTTTGTCCAATCACTCCTTGAAGTGACATATGAGAACACAGAACTACTAAAGATGTCATTTTGAGATCGTTTACAGAAATTAAAAATATCAACCTAATCAATAATTCACTTGTTACTTCATTACTTGGAATTATTGTACGAGACACACTTGAAAACAAAGGTATAATACTGTTAATTAATACGACTTTAAAAATGAAAGTAAATTATTGCAATTTTACCCCACTATGAATTAACCATAAAATCTGATGACAAATGCATAACTCTAGCTATAATTTTTTTTATCTAAAGAGCCAACATTCCAATGTTGACACTAATAGGCAGGCTAGCCAGTTCACTAATCTGATTTCGCAATAAGGAACGGTGATCCCATCAAAGTAGCACTGTAATGGAATCACAAACGTGGAGCTCATTAGCGTGTCATAACATATTGATCTTCTTGTGTCCTGCAACTAAGCAGAAGACAAGCAAACTATTAGCTGGAACGGCAAAACAAGGCAGGCAAAATGAGGACAGAAAACGCCTTGAGAAGTGGAGACAAATTTAACCCTTAAATAGCAAGGTTTGCCCCATGTGCTCAGTAACAGTCCGTTTGATCCAGGGGGAATGCTTAGGCAGATGACTGAATGACCAGTGGTTGACCTTAAAACACTGGTCATTAGAGGAGTGAACATTTGAGACTGATCCTGATGGCAGATGACCTCTATTTGTCTGTTAAACTATCACCATTAAGGTTCGATTTATGAGGCACTAAATTGGCCAACCATTTTGGCTCTAGGGATAATCTCCATTCCATGAGGCCTGGTAGTGCAATTTGGAAAGGGACAATTAAGCTGGAGACTTAAGAAGGGTATTTTCTTGGAACGACTTGGAGAGACCCATGTCCCAGTATCATGAAGCATTGTCTTAGACTTGAGTCAGATTTAGTCTTAAAGGACAAGACAGCACCTGGCTAAAATATATTTCAATCGAAAGGAGGATATTCAAGCTTTCCAGAAAGTATCATAGTTTATTATTTTAATGAGATTTCAGTGAATAACATGTAGAACAAAATGACAATACTGCACAAAGGGCTGGTGTGAGTTGAGGTAGCCATCTTTAGAATTTTATCCTATCAAACATGTTGCCCGGCCTAAGCTGTGATGCAGCCTTTGTCCAATCACTCCTTGAAGTGACATATGAGAACACAGAACTACTACTTAAGATGTCATTTTGAGATCGTTTACAAGGGCCATTTGACAAAGTGTTGTGCCATGTCACAAAGTGTCGTGCCATTTCACAAAGTGTCGTGGGGCCTGACTGTATCATTTACTGACCACCACAGATGTAAAATCAGTTCATTTACAAGCCATGTAATAATCAACAACTATCACAAATTATACCAGACAGTAGCATACCGTCTCGGCCCAAACTGCATTCATCTCCCCATACACATTTTTTGTCCTTCATTTCAGTGTCTAGTCAACAGTTTCTAAATAACAAATATCAGAGTCAGTGCAAAATTCATTAGGGATGCCGAAAGTTTATGGGAATGAGAAGACGGCACCTCACCGGACAACGCTTAAAATTAATTAAATCTTATGATATAATTTTTCCTTCTCTGGATTTATTACTGAAGAATTTAAATTTTACTCCTGCTTCTTTGTCGCATACAAGGGATGTTCTTTCTGTTTTCTTTGACAAAATACAGTAAAATTATTGAAATGCTGTGTTCAAGCCGATGTGCTTTCTCTGACGTCCGCAATAACCAGGTCAGCACTGCTTTCATCTTACAAAATGGAAGTATACAATCCAGTTGAATGCACAGATCAGCCTCAATAGTGCTTAGATTTATTTCCATTTGTTTGAGAATTGAACATGAGTCTAGTATGTCTTCCAGTATGTGCAATTTCCAAGAAAACTATTCATCACTTGGGCCTTCATTGTCGAGGTCCACAGTTTTTATCTGCAATGGGCTACTGCTTAGACTATTGTACAGAAAATACCTTTGACGTTAGAGAGCTAGAGTTAACGTGACCCCACCTTGTTCTCAATAATGGAGATGTGCTGATTCCGTGTCAACATAAAATTTCACTTAATTTTTACTGGGTTGAAAAAAGTCTTAAAAAAATATTTAATGTCGGTTTAAGATACTTTGAATGGTAGTCCTTCAGCGGACATAAACATTAGCCAGGTGCTGTCTTTCACTTTAACTTGCGATAATATTCCTGAATTTATATTTCAGCTTTTGATTTTTAAATTTTTCAAGAAAGCTTAGGAAAACTCTTGGTATCACCATAAAAATCTGTCAGGTAATTATAATCAAAAATAATACAAAAATAACAGTTTATACTTTGGTATCTGAAACTCAACACACATGTGACATTATTTGTTAGAAGGCCACTACACAAAAAAAATCTACCCTAAGAAAATCATTTAACAGTGTAAAAAAGTCTTTAAAATGACCTCAGAAACTACATGCATCACTACTGGTCCTTCCATATTTGACACCCAGAATTCCACATAGCTCACCTTTGGAGAGTGTGCATAAGAGCTTGTTGTCGGTTACCACAGTAGAGAGAAGGACTCTGAAAACGAGGAGATATATTAATTATATTAATTATTCCTTTGGTTTTTTTTTTTGGGTTTTTATTGGGGGGGGGGGGGTGTATTGCTTTCCTTTTTATTTTTTTCGGAGAGGGGTGAGGGCAGTATATTCCTCAGAAGATCTCACATTCTCATATTCTCAGTCTTTTTGCTCTCCCATTGCCAACATATGTATAGTGCTGCTTCAATGGAACAACATGCTGAGGACACCGCCCATGTCGCATCTGGTACAGTACAGTTGACTACTAGAAGCACCTGATATCTATCACTTGACATCGATTGCCAGGTGAGTTAGAACCAAGATTAAAACTTCCAGTCTTTAAGGTATGACTCATGCATACATGGGCTGAACTCAGGTCTTCAAACATAACTTATGTACATGTATGTACAAATTTATATAAAACTATATAATTATGCAAATAATCTATATACAGAAATATGGAAAGGACTGCCACACTGTTTCTCTGTCTTCATCATTGGGCAGAAGACAGCAGCATTTCATGCTACATGTAGGTGCATTAATGTAACAATAAATTAATTTAAATGCAGATTACAACTTGCAATTTGTTAATGTGAGGGTGCACACTCAACACCTGAGAAATGAATGTATTACATATTAAACACTTTTTTCACCACATTTACAGAATATTTCTGAATTTTTTGGACCCAAGGAACATGAGGTTTAGAACCACAATAAAATTTACTGGAATTAATTTAAATAATTCCATTACTTGATATGTATACCCATAGTTTTGTATCCTAATCAGAAAGCATTTCACACTGTATAGCCTGAAGCATTTTCATTTCCATATTAAAGGCCAATTTGAAGCATGACCAATACATCTATAAACAAAATAAGATCACAAAAGTTAGAAGCCACCACTTTTCAATAAAACACTGGATACAAAACTTGATTTTCCAATATTGCAGATGATTTTTCCATATTGTCTATTTCTTACGAAAACTTGCATTATTCATAGCATGGATCTTTGTGAAGTTCTAGTAATTTCCAGATTGAAAACTTTGCTGGTGGGGGCTATTATCTACATGCTGGTAGTATGACAATGTTTTAGTAATGTGAACATCTATGTGATACACTGTACAAATAATCCATAAATGTGCAGCTGGTAAGTAGACACTTCAACTCAAATGCAGGAGGAGTCTTGGTGACCAAGGTGGTTAGCAATGACCCAGGAGCCTCAGTGGCTGAGGTGGTTAGCAATGATCCAGAAGACTCAGTGACCGAGGTGGTCAGCAAAGACCCAGGAGCCTCAGACGCCAAGGGGGTTAGCAATGACCCAGAAGACTCGGTTGCCAAGGTGGTTAGCAATGACCCAGGAGCCTCAGTGACCGAGGTGGTTAGCAATGACCCAGAAGACTCAGTGACCGAGGTGGTTAGCAATGACCCAGGAGCCTCAGTGAGCGAGGTGGTTAGCAATGACCCAGAAGACTCAAGTGACTGAGGTGGTTAGCAATGACCCAGGAGCCTCAGTGACCAAGGTGGTCAGCAAGGACCCAGGAGCCTCAGTGACCGAGGTGGTCAGCAATGACCCAGGAGCCTCAGTCGCCAAGGCGGTTAGCACTGACCCAGGAGCCTCAGTGACCGAGGTGGTTAGCAATGACCCAGAAGACTCAGTGATCAAGGTGGTTAGTAATGGCCCAGAAGACTCAGTGACCAAGGTGGTTAGCAATGACCCAGGAGACTCAGTGACCAAGGTGGTTAGCAATGACCCAGAAGGCTCAGTGAACAAAGTGGTTAGCAATGACCCAGGAGCCTCAGTGACCGAGGTGGTTAGCAATGACCCAGAAGACTCAGTGACCGAGGTGGTTAGCAATGACCCAGGAGCCTCAGTGACCGAGGTGGTTAGCAATGACCCAAAAGACTCAGTGACCGAGG
Source organism: Liolophura sinensis (assembly GCF_032854445.1). Taxonomy (NCBI): domain Eukaryota; kingdom Metazoa; phylum Mollusca; class Polyplacophora; order Chitonida; family Chitonidae; genus Liolophura; species Liolophura sinensis. The sequence goes on from NC_088300.1 coordinate 60,557,480, forward strand.
TAGTTAGCAATGACCCAGGAGCCTCAGTGGCCGAGGTGGTTAGCAATGACCCAGGAGCCTCAGTGACCGAGGTGGTTAGCAATGACCCAAAAGACTCAGTGACCGAGGTGGTTAGCAATGACCAAGCAGACTCAGTGACCAAGGTGGTTAGCAATGACCCAGGAGCCTAGTGACCAAGGTGGTTAGCAATGACCCAGGAGCCTCAGTGACCGAGGTGGTTAGCAATGACCAAGCAGACTCAGTGACCAAGGTGGTTAGCAATGACCCAGGAGCCTCAGTGACCAAGGTGGTTAGCAATGACCCAGGAGCCTGAGTGACCGAGGTGGTTAGCAATGACCCAGGAGCCTCAAGTCCAGCTCATGCTGGCTTCCTCTCTGCCCGTAAGTAGGAAGGTCTGCCAGGAACCTGCAGATGGTCGTGGATTCCCACAGTCTACCACAGTCATATATGTGAAATATTCTTGAGAACTGTGTAAAAACACCATTGAAATAAATAAATTTATAAAATGCAAGACAACTATGTGTTAGTCAAATTAATGACTAAATATACATGTAAACATTTTGTTTATTTAGATTTGCAACAAGGCATAATAAGTACTGGTAATCATCCACAATCCTAGTTAGGTAAAACAATACTTACAGGACTGCATGGCCACGATGTTAGAGGCATCATGAAACAAGTGTATGTTCACCAGGTCAAAAACACTGAAAGTAAAGATTTCAAAACCACGAATAACAAGGCTATATCACAGGGCTAAAAGTAGATTTGGAGAATGGAGAATGAAGAATGAAATAAACAATAATGGCCACATCAGCAATATTTCAGTGATATCATGGTGGACTTGAATGGAGAAGATTAAAGCCAAATAGATTTATTTACTTGATTGGTGTTAAATGCTGTGCTCAGGAAGTTTGCACTTGAGCAATAAATATAAGATCTAAGGTCAAAGGAAACTGATGTGCCCAGAGTAAACCTTAGCCTTAAGCCAGGCAACCGGGACCTTAACTTTATTTATTTAATTATTTAAGTGTATTTATTTCATTGGTGTCTCTATGTCTGAAAACAGGAATGTTCCAATTAAATTATAAATCTCTTATTCCTACATGTACCAAATGTACCTAACAAATGTCCTGACATTAGATGCTGAAGAACCCGCAAGACCTGGATTGTAACTCAATGCTTGGTAGTGAATCCAGAGTGGCTAGAACTAAGCTGTAGTCCAATCAACCAAGGGGCCGATCCCACTTAAGTCTGACTTAAGTTGAATTATGATCTGAAAGCTTGTTTTTTGGGCTTTAGAAGTTAAAATTTTGCCAGTCCATACCTGTTATTGATATTCCACCTTGTTCTTAAGAATCCTTTTCTAGACCACTTGAACTACGGAAAAAAATTATCAAAGGCTTCATAAATTACAGGTGAGTACCTAACACCAAATCACAAAAATTCTATGTCTAATGAAATGTCTAATATAATAATCCAATTCATATCAAGTAATAAATACACTATACCTAGAAGATAACAATTTAAGAGTGTAAATCCTTTGATTTGTAAGTCTTTGATGTGGACAAATCTGTGGGTACATGATGTATAGGTCCTTAGGAAATCAGACATGCAGACATTAAAGTAAGAATTAGGGTTATTGTCTGGGAAATGTATACCGTTTATACTGTGGAGAAGTGACTTACTTATATTCTTTCAGTCCATTGCTTCATGGAAGAACAGTAGTTAAGTTATTTACAGTGCTATTCATAAATACTCCTATTAGAACACAATGAACTGGGTTAAGCTCAATATGTACACAAATAAATAAGGCAGTACTCTTTATCAATGTCACGTACTGTTAACCTAGTCCTCAACTCATAATTTATGCCAGAAGCATTACAATGGCATTTTTGCAAGAAGATACATTACATAATTTCTTACTGATTAAACCACATGACCTAAATAACATACACAACACACCTACCTCTGGGAAGAAATGTTGTGGAAATTTGGCCTTCTCTTTTGTAGCAACATTTTCAATGTTACCGGACAACACCTAAGATAAACGAATTTAATGAAAGCATGTATAACAAAATTTCAAGCTGAAGTCTTGTTTATGTGAGAAACCGAAAACTCATCACTTATGAGATGCAAAGTAGATGTTCAGCATTTTCAAGGTTTTCTAACTCTCTAGCTAGCATGCAGTAGTTCTCAATTATTCTAGTGTTAAGCAGTTTACCAGTGTACCATGCCATCTAATTAAGAAATAAGTGATTTCTTCCTCAAATAATGGACACCTTCCAATAAATGCAATATACATATACGTGTACTACAACATGTCACACCTAGAAATGGTTTATTTCTACATGTATTGAGATGTATCATAAATCTCCACATTAAGCTAAAACCTTAAAACAACTTTAACAGGCCTGCTTCAACTAAAACAGAATTTGTAATAAAATAAAAGAAAGAATGAATGAGTCAGTGCTTTATGGTTTAACATCGTACTGAACAATTTTTGAGTCATATGATGACGAAGGAATCCTTAGAGTGCATGTAATGTGCCTCCTTGTTGCAGGACGGATTTCCACCGCTCTTTTATCTAGTACTGCTTCACTGAGACGCCTTACCGAATGCAAGTAAGCCGCCCCACCCGAGCCATTATACTGATACAGGTCAACCAGTCATTGCACTATCCCCTTCATGCTGAACACCAAGCGAGGAAGTTACAACTTCCTCTTTTAAGGTCTTAGGTGGGACTCGCCCCAGAATTGACCCTGGATCTCTACCAACTATGCTAATGGGGCCAGTAAGAATGAATGAAACGAACCACAAGTTGAGCCTACAATAGCCAACAATGCAAGTGGTTTTGTTTCCTTCTATTTCTCTATGTTTTCCCTCACACAATTTTACCTCTTGGTCAACTGATAAACCCACAGGTCATCAGGTAAGGCGTTTATCGGTGCAGCTCTGCTTATCATCCTGCATTTCCCGTCATGTGCAATGCCCTAGTGGCATTTGTGACGTATGTGTTCTATCCTGCTCTCGTTGGAACAGAGTGAGTATATCATGGTGTTTATACTCACATTTATTTCAAAGAGTTCCACTAAATACTTCTGCTTCTTTGTTGTTTTTTTTTTTCCCAGTTTATTTTTTAAACCCTATTCTGGCAGTAAAGCATCAAGTGCATGGTAGATATGTTCAGATAAGATGCACTTATCTGTGGAGGAAGTCGGGATATTTCGCCTTATAAATTAATCATGAATGAGGTTATCTGAGGTCATCCAGACAATTTATTTATCAAATATATTTATTCCTTTGAAATGGTGTTTAAAGGTTGTATGTATACAAGAGTTTTTCACTTATATTTTTTCACTTGTACATTATGGCCATCTGCCATAGAGGTGGAGGAATCTGGAGAGCAGCGTAAATTATAGCTCTTTTCCTTGAGTATATGTACACAGACATGGTCCAATCAAGGAAATTCTGGAAGTCTTGGAAGTTTCATTCCAGCAAAATATTGCCTGTAAATAAACCTGATGTAAGAAATGATTGGATGAAGCATCTGACTTACCTCTTTCCCCTCCACAGGAACAAATCTAAACTCTGAAAAGATCAAAGTGGGTGAGGATATTAGCCCAGGGTAAGACAATCTAGGGGTTGTTTATACAAGCTGAAGGAGTACTGTGGTGACTGTGTATACAGAAGTCAGGCCAGGATAACTGCTGGCTTGTTATAGGGTTCATGGACAAAGACAGCAGGAGGAGTCTGACACTCATGATTCTAACCATCTTCTACTAGATAAACTAAACAAAAGGGTGGGCGATATCAATTTCAAACTGTAACTGATGAGGGATGTTCAAAAGATAGGTGGTAGCCAAATGGTGTACATGATTGATTGCCAAATTTTGGGGTCAGTGGTCTGATAAAGGACTGGAGCATTCCACATGGACCACATATTGTCCATCATGAAACATTCTTCAGACAAGTATAAATACCACTGGAGGCAAAGCAACCAATCTACCTGATACAAATGTGTAACTACATGTATCAAATGAAAAATTTTGATATTATTTTAAAATTATAATTAATGCGCAATCAAAAACAGTCTGAAGAACTTTACCTGGTAAAGAAATGACCTCTGGAAACTTTCATGTGATGTATCTGGAATCCCCTTGGAAAATGTTTCAACTTTATTTTCCAAAGGTCATTACAATAATTACAGTTAAATTTCCCAGTTGCATACCTTGGAAGTTCCAGATTTCAGCTTTTTCTACAGACTCATGGATGAAGTAGATATTCCCCAGTGCCTGATTAAGAAAACAACAGACAAATAAATGCATGTATAATGCATATCATTAAACTAACAAGGGACAAATCTTGTGAAGCTGGAGTTCCAACCACCATGGAAAAAACAGTTTCACTAACTTGATGTATGGTAGGTACAAGTATTCTATGAACATCTAACTCTGCACTGGACAAAAATGCTTATCTGACCATAATGGCAAACTGACTATTACCAGATATGCAAACATTACAAATTTTACAGTTTATGGTAAACAGTTGACAGCTTTTCAGAAAATTAATCTTGAAAGCTGTGAAAGATGAAAGAGATTATGTGCCTGACTACCCATACATGTACACCTCTTAAGGCACTGAATCTGTCTCTGGCTGCCAGAGTTGTTCCCTTGGCCTGCTTAGACTCAATGGCAGACTGACAGACCTACCGTAAATTTGTCGACTGCTGTGAAATCTTCATCCAAGAAAACCCTGGCACGGTCATACTTCTGTAAATCTTCACTGCCAAGTAAGGTTCTACCAAAAACCCAGAGAATTACAACAACTGGTTGTTCACATCATACTAAGTGGTGTATTAAATATAACCAGTGAAAACCTGAAAAGCTGATAACAAAGCATTTGAGGAAATATGAAAAGCTAATTAAGCAATACATTAAACTCTTCTTCACACTACATAAAGTGCTTATAGTCAGTGTAAACCTGAGAATAATGTAATTTCAGCAAATGAAGCTAAATAATGAACTATTGTACACAGTCTATTCAACTGCAAACATTGTTACAGTGTATTCTATTTGCTCAAAGTAATCAAATAGTGTTTCAGAAGATGTTACTAAATAAATGCTGACAACAGTCACTTCCTGGTTTAATGGTTACTTCAATACCTTCAACACAGTAGAGTTATGAGACCAACATAAAATCATATAAGCTGTGGGATGTTGGCAGCCGTATTTTGATGTGGCAAATGGGAGTATTAAACTGTGAACAGAGAAAAGTGATCTTGTGTTGTGAACTCAGTGATAAGTTATAAACAGTGACAATGGTAGCAGTCCGTGGTTCCTGAAGGCTGTCAACTACAAGCAACTGCTGCTGTTTGAGGAAGACTATTTTGAAAACCTGGAAAAATAAAACTGAGATTTGGCGCCCAGTGACAGACTTATCATAGGCTAAACAAGCATTGGCAGTCTCCCTTTCTCTGACTTGTAAAGCCAGGCAACAAGGGATCGAAATACAGACTGACCATTTGGATAAGATGGAGGAATGGCGTTGTTGATTGACAAGCTGGACTCAGTATTTCAGAAGGAAAAGAAAGATTCCGCGTAATGACACTTACATGGCTGACTATATAATGGAGTTCAAGCAAATATAAAACAAGGCTAGAAAGCGCAACATGGCCTTACCTGATGCAGTTCTTGCAGTTGCTAGATAATGCAGGCCTTAGTATAAAAGAGTGACTGCTTGCTATTACTGCCTGTAATGAGCTGGTACCTTTGAATAGGTATAGAAAATGTATCCGATGTGTAGTATGTCAAAGTGTGTTTCACTGGACAAAAGAATTCTGTGAATATCACCAGTGATGTAAACAGTACCGAAGAGGAACTGACAGAAGGGGAAACAGTAGCATGCAATACCCCATTTTTGCAAAAGAACAATATAGTGACTATGAAGTGTTTGTAGTAGAGGCCAGATCATGTGTTGTGACCGATACCGCATATACCAGAGTTGTATGTGGTGCCAAGTCCGTTCCTTGCCAAGCCTAAAGCAGTTTAAATTTGGTGATAAGAAAGTAATACAGTCAGTCAAACAGGTGACAACACCAGCACAAAGAGGTAGTACAACCTGTCAAATTTAAACAGAAGTTGTGCCAACAAACATTTCATTACTTTTGAGTAAGAATTCACTCAAGAAAGCTTGTACAGTATTAGACCTTAAAAATGACAAGGTAAAGATGTTTGATGAGCGTTTAGATCTAGAATTTACATCCAGTGGACATTACTGTACTGACAAAGTTTAGTTAGAGATAGTGATTCAGGTACATTACATTCCGCCACAGTTTTAAGCAGGGCTGGTAAAGCCACAGGTAATCTGAATAAACTATGGTATAACTTTCTGTATTCAAAGCCGTCAGATAGAGCTGGTGTAAAAGAATCTGTTGACTTCAGTAGAGGAACAGAATTTGAAAAGATAGAACAAATTAACCAAACTGATGATAGCATACTTGAGGTTAGTGATGTTGACATTCCTGAAGCCAAATCTACAGAATGAAAGAGTTGGATATATAATGATGTCTATGCAACTGTGTGTGACAAGGGACAAAAAATGTATTTCCACCAGGTGGATTTACACATTGAAAAACAGTCCTAATGGAATCATTCCCAAAGCAAGACTTGTTACTAGAGGGTTTGAAGAATCCAATAATGAGGAAATTCCTAAGGACTCACATGCACCACTGAATCCCTCCATCTAATCTTGGCTATTCTAGCTCAGCAGAAATGGACTACCAGGTCAATGAACATTAAAACAGCCTTTTTACAAGGGTCTAGGTTATCCAGAGACATTTACATAAGACCACCAAAATGAGTGGGTGTCGTTTGGAAACTTCAAAGGTGTGTCTATGGTTTAGGAGATGGTACGCGAAAGTGCATGAGGTCATGGTCAGTGGTGCCCATGTCTCAGTGGTAAATCCAGTAGTGTTTTACTGGCCAGATGACAAAGGCTCAGTAAATGGAATGCTAGCAAGCCATGTAGATGACTTAGTTTTGGGTGGAAATAAAAACTTTCAAACTTCTGTAATTTCCAATATTAGATTTGCTTTCAATGTTGGAAGGGAAGAGGAAGGAAATTTCTGAATGTAGGAATTGAGATTGGACGAGACGAAACTGGCAACATCATGCTGCATCAAATGCAGTATGTTGACAGTGTGAATCCACTAGAAATGATGATCTGGGACAAAAGAGTTCACCATGACTTGCCATGAAGTGCACAAGAAGTGAACATGTACAGGTCAAAAGTTGGACAGCTTCTATGGCCAGCATGCCAGAGTAGACACATCCACTTTGTGTGGATCAGTCAAAAGTGCAACAGTTCAAAATGCTGCAGATGCCAACAAAGTGATAAAGAAAGTGAAATCAGAGCATGTTGTTCTGAAGTTTCGGTTACTCAATGAAAAGGCCAAGCTTGTGTCATTCAGTGATGCTTCACTGGGCTATTTGTCTGATAGAGGCACTCAATGAGGACACCTGATTTTATTGATGGATGAAGCTGGAAATTTCTGTGTGCTGCACTGGCAGTCAAAGACAATTAGGTGAGTGGTGTAAAGTACCCTGCAGCAGAAACCTTGGCTTTGTCTGAGGGAATTGACAACTGTATATTCCTGGCAACCTCATTCTCAGAACTCAGCTATGGATGAGCTGATCCCCTGCAGCTGCCCATTACATGTGTGTCTAACTGCAGGTCATTGTGCGAGGCAATCAAATCTACAAAACTGGTTTCTGATAAACAGTTTCCCATGGAAATTAGTGGTATTAAGGCACTCACGAAGAATCAAATCCAAGACATTCGGTACTGCCATTGCTGAAGACCTTGAATGATGGCTTGTGGACTGTGAGCAATCTGTGATTTCCAGGGATTGTGTCACAGTCATTTCATTCTGTTCATTTGACACTGCTACATGGACCTACATGATGTTCTTGATGACAGTGATTTCTGTGTTAGTGATATTGAACTCTGTGTTCATGTCAATAGTAATTATATTGTAATCCCATTGCCTTTGCTTATGCACACTTACAATAAACACAGACTTTTCCTTTGGGCTGTAAAGTGAAAGTCATTTTATTTCTTATGTTCCTTTTAAAAGAGGTGAGTTTGATAGCAGTCACTTCCTGGTTTAATGGTTACTTTAAAACCTTCAACACAGGAGAGTTATGAGACCAACGTAAAATCAGGTAAGTCAAGGGAAGTTGGCAGGAAGTGAACAGTTGTATGTTGCTGTGCCAAATGGAGTATTAAAACTGTGAAAGTGAAACTCTGAAACAGAGAAAGTGATCCTGTGCTGTAAACTCAGTGATAAGTTATAAACAGCGACAAATGCCAGTACCAAGATCATGACTGCTTTGGTTTCCGCACCAAAGCAGAACATCTACTCAACACACACATGTAACAATATGAATTTGTCTATTAAAAAACTTTTACACCACTTCGGAATTATATCTTCCAATTTTTAAATTCTTTGTTCTAATTCTTTTTATTCATTCTACAACACTATAAACTTTACACTTTATGTCCTTGTTTTCTAAATTCTTTTGTAACGCTTAATATTATGCTTTATTTATGATGGCCACAAGACAAATTCATTCTTCTTACAGGTGGACCTCATTGTAACAGTATAAAGCGTGCACACGTAAAATCACATGTATATACATGTACCTGAGCTTTCACACCATGCTAATGGCATTTCCTGCTTTCAATCAGCATGCTATTTTTGACACAGAAAACATAAAAGCGGAAGATTTATATTCCATTAGCACCAATAAACAGCACTTGCAGTCACAATTATACACATAATGGTACATTTTTATAAATATATCCAGAAATACCAAAATAGCTTAGAGCAACCTAAAGGACCTCATACCATAGTTGTAGTCAAAAATGTACTAGCATTTGTGAGTCTGTTTATAGTTACGTTTAGTGTAAACAAGGTGTTATACATGTGGTGTACAGTACCTGCAGCTGCGACCAACACCTGGTGTGATAGCCTGAATATCACCGCCAGTATACACCATTGTATGGATGAAGGTTACTAACAAAGCTACATGTACATGCAGTACTTTTGATAACAATACATAAATGTGTTGAAAATAAGACCATTCACCACACCACAATAATATATCACTGTGATCTATTGTGGTGGCACAAAAAATTCTCGAGGAAAAATCCTCTGATTTTTAGAGACAAATATATGTCAGAAAACATGATGACTTTTGATGCCGAAGATAAAAATGTCCATTAAAATAATTATACATGTTTATCATCCCACATGGACCTTCCAAACAAAGTAGGTCTTTCTAAGAGGAACAGAATACTCTCAGAATCTTGTCAAATGAGCAACTTAACATAGCCACCTACAAAATTCTAGGTGAAATACAGTATGCACTTGAATGGTATTATTAAAAAAATTTTTATTACCTGGTGTTAGGCATTGCTTTTATTCTTATTTTCAGTACTTCCATTTCCCCTAAAGTTGAGCATTTTTCTAGTAAGACATTTTGCTTGATTCTGACTGGTTCATCCACCTGAGGATCACTTTTTTCATCCTCGGATAAATTAAGTTCTGCGTTAGACTTATCATTTTAAGGTCCATGTGTGCATGTGAAAATGTGAGATTTTACACACCAAACTTTAGGCGAAATACAGTTCATACATGGAGTAATGTCCACCACATTTTGTGTCTCTGTACAAATCAGTGGAAATTCCTAATCTAGCATATACACTTTTTCCTCAATGAAAGACCTACAAAGCATTGATGATGACACTACACAACTGTAACATGTGAAACGGTCAAAGTGTAGTAGTAAGCTGGCCCTTTTCTCCTTTGGAAGATATATAGAGTAGAAGTGCATGAATCAATATTGTCAAATATATCTAAGACTTTAATACTGGGATTGAAACACAGTCTGTTTGTTTACAAAAAACACCTGATTTAAAATGATCAAGAGTCTTCAGAGAAATAGGAACTAGCTTTAAAAGCACCAAGTCACAGTCTATGGCTAACTAGAAACTTGCCTAAGTTAAAGACAAAAAACTAGCAGGACCAAATTGCTGTTATCAGAAGTGGATACAAAAAAGAAGCTTTCCAAGATTTACTGTCCTTAAAAAGTTGCTTAATATCCATTCATTCTGATAAACTTCAAATGTCTCAAATGTTCTGCCATGGAAATTAGAAACACTAAGGTATATCGACGTGATGGGCTGAGTTAAACTCACACAGGCTTCCCATATAATCAGGCTTTCACTGATTGATCTAAAGGGCTTATACCAATTCCACAGCGCTTCCGGCTTGTTCTATCACATAGGGACAAGAACAGCCCCGGGAGAAAGCCATTCGGAGTGGAAGACATGAAACGTCATGCACTAACTTAAAAAAAACTGAGAGGGAGCAGTTGACTAAAGCCACCGGAGGTTCATTCCGCCATCCTCACCTCATTTATTTTTTACAGTTACATGTATCTACATACACAGAATTATGCTTTTACCGAAGATCATTCAATAACACTATTATATGTACATTTACACTATGAACATGTTCCAGTTCTTGGAAATCACTGTATTTTCAACACATGTTTACAATTATATAGAGCAGTTGGAAGATGGTTTATCAAATCAATTTCACTTGGAGCAGCTGGATGTTTTCATGTATTCATAAATAACAAATAAACAAATATCAGAAATATACTACTCATTAATATTGATGCTTGCTTTGAAACAAATGCCAATGCATCATTAATCATGACAACGATGAAGACAGAGGTATAAATGATAGTGTTCGGTAAGATTCCTACCAACATACATGTATGTCTGAAGGCTTGGCTCAATGACAATGGCTCAAGGACAACATGAGTATATATTATATGAGTAGAATATAGTCAGACACCTCTAGCTCGCCACAATGATATCTGGACAGATACATAATTAAAACAACAGATACAATCAGATACAATAACAGATTTAATATGTACATAAATTTGGATGTCACAGAGTACAGTTCTATTCCAAACAGTAATGCCTTGGGTCTGATAGCCTGACGGTGGTCGACTTTCAGAAAACAGACAGCCAGCCTCTGGGCAGGGAAACTGATCAACAATGAATATAAATGTACTCGCAAACTATTCATGATTCTCCAGACAAAATGATGCAATATAATACACAGGACAGCAAAATCTTCTACTTAACAGAACATCTGCAAATTAAAAGGCACAAAACTACATTGGTTACATTAGACAGGCATCACAAATTATCAGAGAAACGGAAAATTGGCATCTTAGTCGATACTGATGTTACTTCATGTATATTTCACATGGGTGCAATTTAATGTTGTACATTTATGCACATGATTCACAGGACGGCTTCATAAGTGGAAGAAACAAGCTTCCATCAGTTTCTGCCAATAAGAAACTGATTTTTCACATAAAAATTTGCTGTCAAAATTCCATTCCATTCCAAATGGATGGCAAAAATCTTAGCAACATGGTCGGGACCATTTCCTTTGTACATGATATCAATGAAGTGTCAGGTACTGTTGATGTCTATGAAATAGTGTCAAACTGATGACCTTTCTCACGTGTGACAGACAAATTTTTACCTAGACAACAAATTCCATTCCATTGGTGGCAAAAATGGCCACACAATCGGAATCATTTCCTTTGTACATGATGTCAATGGAGTGATGTACTGTTGATGTCCATGAAATAGTGGCATGTTTTAATGGTTTATTTATTTCACGCAAGCCTTTTTCATGCTTGTCAGTTTTATGGATGGTGGGAACATGTATTAATGAACTTTCCTATGTGACGTACGTAATGTATTATAAACTACTAGTCATCCTTAAAGTGCAGCATGGTCTTTTAGGAATTCACAAGCACTGTCAACTGTCTACTGTCACCAATGGACTGACGGACAATGAGAGTAGGTGCATGAATCCAGAAATTCCCCGCCCAGGACCTTGACTCAGGTTAGCTAATGGTTGATACGTGTAAGTGCTCACCTTTCCACCAAGCCAAATCTCACTCCTTAAATCTTTAGGTAATTCCCCAACTTTTTCGCATATGAAAGAGCAACTCTCAGTGCGATTTATGCACATTTTTAGTCTGATTTTGGAGGCAAAACTACATTGGTTGGACTGGCAAATTTCAGGGCTTAACAAAAAGTATAATTTTTTCAGTCTACACAGACATATGCCATCAGAAGATGCCTGAATAAACACCCTGCAAACCTTGTGAAAAGGATGAAGAATTACAGTATTGTCAATTTAAGACTTTTCACCTTTGGGAGTGATATGCAACGAAGGTACATAAATTATGGGAAAACATAGCTTCCTTCATACCTAGATAATATGAGTTCAATTATACCATATGGTAAAGTTTGGTCGAACTAAAAGCATGGGGAATATATATAGGCAAACATGCATGTGCACATCTATATAAGTGTAAGCGATACACGTTGGTATGAACGTAAAGTGCTGTGCGTCTCTGGAGAGAAGTGTTAACACACGCCAGATCAAATTTAATACTTTCATGCATCCAGCTAGAATCCACAAAAGCTTTCAGACATGTCTGAGCTGAAGACCGACTCTGGTTAGGATACCAATGTGTGTGTACTGTTTACACAGAAAGATTTATTAAGAGATTCTTGTCATTGGGGGGTTTGCTTTGGTGCTTGGATCAAGTTCTAACCAAAGCCCAGAGCTCGAACAACAACACTTCTTGATAAAGCAAAAAAGGGGTCAGTCATAACAGAACTCTCCCTCGTCGGGAGATAATTGCTATGCGTAATCAATAGAAGTTACAGGACAACTCCCAGGATAGAGGTTTGCCAAATCTTGGCTGCACCCCGGAAAACATTCTGACAACAGGAGTAAGGGAGAGGTAGTTAATGGGAGTTCTGACCCTGCCACTAACATCGGCCTGCACCTGTGTGTGTATCATATTGATCTAATTGGCTGGAGCTCGACAGACACGCCAGTCTATCATCATACTGGTATTTACACATTCTTCACCTCTCCCATTTAAATGTATGGGTCGTGGATGCAGCAACAAAAACACATCCTGTTCATCTTATGTCTTACAAACTTCCATTTTTTTTAGATTATTTTGTTTTTTTACCTTGGATGCAAGTATAACATGTACAACAAGATATAGCACATGTATACTTCCGATGCATTACAAATAAAAAAAACATCAACAGTAAAATTTTTACCTGTCAGTACAATGTACATGCATTTCGTTTAATCATTCCCTGAAACATTGATCTCTTTAGTATTAAACACTAAAACTGTACAAAATGATTTTGGAGGCAAAACTACTTTGGTTAGGTTGGTCAATTTAAAGGCTTCATAAGAAGTATAATTTTATCAGTCTACACAGAGTAATGCCTTCTGAATATGTATGAATAAACACATGCAAACATGTAAAAAGAAGAATTACAGTAAACTGCTTTGGTCATACACCCTTAATATCACTCCCTCCCTGTCCCCCACCCCACCCACCCACCCACACAAACACGCACAGCCTGACTACATAAAGTGCTGAACAGGTTTGTACAGAAATGCTACATGTAGTCAGGGTACAGTGTATCAGTTTTCTGCCAGCATGTAAGCCTTGTGAGTGCATATGTATGTCTTACAAACCTGAGGTAGATCATGGTATAGCTCGTTTGCTGAAAACCTTCAATGCGATTCAGAGTAAATTAGTTGTCACCTCTAGGGAACACCTGTAAGCCTTAAAAGAGTTGCCCAACTTTTCTGAAAACACCCCTTTGGAGAAAGTGTGGAGATCAATATTGTTCATGTTATAATACTGGAGCCAGGTGATACATGTACTTGATCCAAATAACCTTCGGTCAACATCATGTAACACGACACTTATTTTGGCACATATCAATTTCTGCAAAGGGGTGCTGCCTAAAATTGCATGCACCTATATTCAGAGTTGCACACATAAGTCATGCTAGTAAGGTAAAAGCCTCCTGAGCTAGACAAAATGTCTCCCATAATCAACTGTAATATTAGGCTAGTTGATGAATTTGACCTATCCACTTACACAGGGTATGTACATGCTTGTGGAATTGTATTTTAATACAACTGTTGGTAATGCAGTTTTTTCACTTTGGTATCAGTGCTGGTGGCAAAACTAGATTTTTTGCGCATTACATATATCCTGAAAAAATAACATTGCATTAAGACACTGTATGACCTGTTTCATGTGGCCTTACATGAAGCATACTGGATTCTTCTCCAGCCGAACACGGGAAAGTTTGTCAGTAACCTGCAGATGGGTATGGGTAATTTTCCCTGGGCCAGACTTCCTCCCACCATAATAGTGGCCACCGTTGTATAGGTGAAATACTCTTGATTACGGCGTAAAACACCAATCAAAAAAGTAAATATATCTTACATGATGTATGCTCACCATCCACAAGCATGACCAACATGACATACACCCTTTGCAGGTAACTTTATATAGGGAGTTATATAGGCTTTATATAGGGAGAAAATCTGTGCTCTCGTGGAAAAGTTCATCAACTTTTACTAGTCAAAGTTAATGTAAATACAAAGAACTGAAAAAACTTTTCTGCCTAAGCTTGAGGTATTAGATTTTCCCGTACAGATCAAGCAAGTTAAAATGTGTGCACGCCATACTTCCAAAATACATGTGTAATCTCAAACAAACTTCATGTATACCCACACACACTGCACTTCATGCACACATAAAACGCCAAATGAGGTTGAAAACTTTGTTTTTACGATGGTACTTTCAAAGTATACATTTTTTAATAGTCCTTTTGTCCGCCAAAAGTAAACCACAGAGGAATGGTGACATACCGTAACCATGCATACATAATAGCTGGAATGCACAGTGAACAATAACGGTTGGATTTAGAGTGCAATTAACGTCACAAATCCATACACATCCCCTTCACCATTTAATCGCTTTACAGGGCGATACCAAAATCTGACTATTACACAAAGAGATTTGTATCGAGTTAGTTTCTATGACAACCCAGCTGATAAATGCGCACTTGCACTTTGGAGACAGGCTTTTGCAGATTCACACAGAGACCATTAACACAAATAGATCTAACAGGAACAGTAACTGAGTTTGGTCACGTAAATGTAATCAGAAATGATACAAATCCTCTCAAACCAGTGACAGACTATCAATGCAGTCATCTGATATATAATCACATTATTATACCCTGAGAACACTCACTGTCGTGCACTTGAAAAAAAAAACTATTGGATTACGCTCCTTCGAACAGGGAGGTTAAAACGGAACTGTGTAATTGTTATACATTGTAATGGTGTTGATGTATAGCTCAGTTCAAGTTTCCAGACTATGGTCAGGTGTTTGTACTTATACAAACTGTGTCACTGTTTATTCCTGAACCTGTCAAATGATTCCAGCTACTAATCCTGTTAGCCTAGCTCTTTCCCGTAATATGTCCACAGGACAATGTGGCTGACAAATCAGGTTTTAAGAGAGCACCTGCCATAGGACAAGTTGTGAATATTTCAGATTGTTGGCAAAAAAGTTCCTGTCAATCTTTTTGCGTGCTGCATACTGTAATTCCTTTTGCAGTGTTTTCAAGGTGTTTATTCAAGCATATTCTGAAGGCATTACTCTGTGTTGACTGATAGAATTGTAGTTTTTGTGAAGCCCTGAAATTGGCCAACCCAACCAATGTAGTTTTGTCAACAAAATCAAATGAAAAATGTGCATAAATTGCAATGAAAGTTACTCTTACATATGCGAAAAGGTTGAGGAATTCTGGGATACACACACAGCCACGTGCATGTACATAAAGGTATTCTCCGTACCCCAAGGTATACACTTCACGAAACTTCTTGTTGCGATTTTTCTCCATCAGAAATGTTACCTAATATCGTGATACAACAATGTTACAGCTATTTCAAAACAAGAATTCATAACTTTTCATCGCCAAATCTGACAATAATTCATAAATGACAAAATGACAAATTTGAAGACCAGTATTACATCAGTCAAAAATGTTCATGTAGCTTGTACATGTTTCACCATCAGACATGAAGATACCTGTACAACTAAAAAAAAACTCCACTGATGAGTGCCTACCCATGCAATGTCATACAATTTTCAAAATTTATGACCTTTTTGTGGGAACAGTCTGATAGAACTTTGGTACGTGGAAAAATAAATTTGCACTGTTGTATTAAGATTACATCCTTAGTGACACTAATGAATCATTTAGTGTCATTTCCATACTAATTGTACGTATAAATTCCACTCCAAAAAATTTGAAGATTTACAGTGTTCATTGTTTTTTTCCTGACCATGCATGCATGGCAATTAGTCCATGAGATACAACACAGGGTGCATATATTTATGAAGAAAAATCTCTCTGAATTAAGTTTCATGTAAGTGATGGAAAAACTTTTTCAACTTTCACTTTACCAAACAACTTTGATCCATGCTTTAACCTAACAAGAACTTGATTGTCTGCACAGGTATTGTGGTAACAATAATTGTAGCCAGGTTTAAAGTTTGACAAAGAAAACAAACCCAATATCATCTTGTTACATGTAACAGAGGTGTCAGCGTATTCCTTTAACGCAGCTAGCGCATGTGCCACTCTCTACACTCGCTTTACATCACTGCCACCACCAGACAAACTTGACATTTTGAGCCTGTGTGATGCACTTTCATGTAGTCTTCTTTAGGCTACACCTCACCACTGGTGTTCTCTCGTGGAACTTAGACAGCGGTGCATGAGCTGCAGGAGTATGTGGTGTATTCAATTTGACTTTTTTTGTGTCTGCCATCAGTGCAGCCTGCAACCCAATTCACTTCATTTTCTTCACAATGAAAAACAACAGCTAATTTATATGAAGAATCAAACATTGCTGACTATATGTAAAATGCATCAGACCGAGGAATGAATAGAAATGATGACAAGGACTAAAAAAAGGACACCTGGATGTTGTGAACAGACAAGATATTATCTACTATGGTATACAGCATTAGCTAGAGCTTATCTGATCACAGCCATACAACTTAGCTGCATTTGAAAGGTGATCGTGCAGTGATAGATAAAGAGGCTATAGAATTCAGTATTTGATCGTGCGGATGGAAATGTCATGATTTATTTGTCAATACATTAAATTTGCTATTGAGTGCTGTCAGTTACAATGGCTAAGATGGAAATCTACACCAAAAGTGGATTTGTCTTCCTCATGTGGTTTCAACCTTTTGACAACCACTGGTTATAATTTTCAACTTTTCCAGAGCATGAAGTGAGCTTAAAGTGTTTTTCTAAGTTACCTAATCCTTCCATATCATCCGTCCAGGGATGACACCAATAATGGGAAGAAGATATGCCTAGCAGTGAGGTATAGGCCTAGATACCCGGGTGTGGCAATAAGCTACTGTCTCTGAAGACACCATTATCTGTCACTTACATGTATCTGTCAGACAGAACATTCCAGGGTCTTTTCTTCACAATCATAAGGCTTGCAACATAATTGTCAACACCAAAATGGTGTAATGCTTACATGTTCTACACTTCATAATGGTATTCCAAGTCACAATCTAAAATGGGCCCAATGTCTTTGGCACTTGCATTAAAAGCTATGAAAGTCTAAATCATATGATCATTTATAAAATAAATTATTCTCTATATGCCAATTAAGAAAATCCAAGACACATAGAATTGATCCAAATAAGCCCCATTCACTTTTCAGAGGGCCACCATTTTTTTAGACAAAATGTTATGAGATCCTGCAGTACAATTGGGAGCTGGAGCTAATTTTCACTAAACTGCCTATTCTTACCACATTAAATATCTCTTTAATTTGAAGTCTACATGGCAATATGTTTTCAATCTGCAGTAAATTATAACCAAAACAATGGAAAACTCAAAATGCCACGTAGAAAGTGCTACTTTGAAATGTTGACGTTCTATTGACTATAGAAATCAGCTACAGCCTCAAACTTCAAAGGCCACTGCATGTCCACAAATGGATGTTAATTTGATAATGGCTGCTCTGCTGGGACAAGCGTATTGTAACACATGGCCTGAAATGCAAATGTGGCTTTCTGGTTGAACTTACTTGATAAAATGGTTCACATGTTGCATGGAAGCCTCATAATTTTTCCCACCCACTTCCTGGAGATGCAGGGCAAATAGTCCAGGTTCTATGTTTGAGATAGTCTGCAAAATAAAGTTAAAATCTGACTCATACACTTTACTGAAAGTAACTTTCAACATTTTTTTTTAAGAAAGTTTTCACAGGATTTCATCATGTACAGTAGAAAATATGATGTGACGATGTACCATTAATAACTACAAGCATCATACATGTGATCATAAATATGAGCCTGCTTCACACACGTAAATAAATACAAGCACCTGCATGTAAACAAATACCCTACATGTAAACAAATACAAATACCTTACATGTAAATAAACACACACAGGACACATTATATTTATTTATTTGCATACTCAAGAGTAAGTCACTAATACAACAGCAGCCAATATTATGCTGGGAGAAAACCAAGGATTCATCTGCGACCATCTGCACACTTTATAGGACATGTCACTTAAAATTAAATGACAAGCATCCTAAATGTACAAATAAATACAAATGCCCTAAATGTACACAAATAACATCATCCTACATGTGAATGAATATAGAAAAATGTGTATACACAGTGTACATGTAAGCATGTGTGTAAAGACAACATGTAGTTGGGAAATGTATCTACACGTACATGCAGCTGCAGGAGTGAACACTATACTTATGGTGAGCTCTTCACCAATATTATACTGTATCACCACATGGAGGTACAAGGAATGTGAGGGCTGCTAAATTGCTGGCAACTGCAGGTCTGTTTGCACAGGGTCAGCAATTCTAAGGGACTGAAAAGTCAAACCAACAGTCAGCTACCTTATTAACCACATTTAATCTTTGATACAGGCTATCTAATTGCATGCAATTATATCACAGTTACAGCTCTACAAATTGGTGTGCATGTACATGTATGTTACATGGACAACTTGTATACACTACATGTTGTTTGCTTATGTTTCTGGTCAAAAGGAAATTTTTATACAGTTTTCCAGACAAAGTTCAGTTGACCTGCAAAAATAAATAAACGGCAATGTTTATAAAAAAATGACAGTGAATGTAAACCCACTGCTGAAATTAACTATGTACCTATCCAGATTCAGTATATAAAGGTATATACATGTACACCTGGCTTGACTGTCAGAAGTAAATATATAGAGAAAACATGTCACCACTTTATGTGGTAAATTTGCACTAACTCTGGTGTGATTGGCCACTGCCATTCAAAATAAAAACTTCACATACTAAGAAATTATGGGAAATGATTTTTCGTGTTATTGTTGAATCAAACACTTTACCCTCAGTTAAGGGACGTTTCGAGTTCTACTGTCTCATGTGACTTGTGAAAAATGTTAGGTAAACTTAGTTGACATTGATTTTCCAATCAGCTCTTTCAGCATGCTCCAGAGGCACAAATGTCACATCTTTCAGCATGCTCCAGAGGCACAAATGTCACATCTTTAAGCATGCTCCAGAGGCACAAATGTCATATCTTTCAGAAACTTCTCAAGTTCTTGAATGTTCAGTTCCTCAATTTTAAAGCTCATGTACATGTACTCTATTTAAATAACTTTCTGCAAACTTTTTTCATAAGCCCATGTCATAGTAAATGTGATCAATAATAGTTAATTTCAATGATAAAACACTGGTTTTGAGGTTTTGAAGTGTTTGACAATTTTGTACATTATATATAAAAGTAACCTTCATCATGAGTTTAAACATGGCACTTAACTATTCCTGCACCCTACGTTTTCCTCTGCAATCTTACCAGGATGCATCGCGTCATGTTTTTCTACAAATAGAAATACCCTGAGGATCATGAGATACATAGGCTAGCTGTCTCAGGGATTGATAGCAGCAATTCAAAGCACATTTGCGATAAAGTACAATCAAAAGCACAATACTTAATGACATGTAGCTTGTTTATTTGAAAAACATTTTTACATACACTGTACACTTTGGACTTCATCAATGCAACCTGATAAGCTAGAAGACACTTAATCCATGAATTAAGATAGAACGCTGTATTGACTTGGCAACTGTCCAACACATCTGCAAATGTCATATTCACTACAGGCTAAAAATAACACCATTCTAAATTACATCACACCAGCTGATCAACTGAGGGATACTGACTTTAATATAGATTTATAATAAGAATCATCTGGCTTTCCATTCAAGTTGATTAAATTTCTATCATTAATTTCATAAAAGACAAGAAATACTACAACCCAAGAAGGGTGAAAAGAGACCTAAATAGTTACATTTTGTTCTGCCATGTTGGTAACTATAAATTAACTTCTAATAAGGAATTCTTATGAGGCCATATGAGTATCGCAACATAAGAGCAACTGGAAACACCATGTCACCGAACTCGTTCCCCAAGCTCATATTAAAGCGCAGAACAGGTTTCGGGTGACGTAAACAGAAACATAGGAGTCTTCAGGTTATAGTAATATCTCGCGCCAGATTGGATAAAAAGGAAAACATGGCGATGCCATTGATTATATTGTGTCAACTGGCGTGATATTGCTTACTTAGTGACCACTTGTATAAAAAAAATTCAGAGAAAGAGCTCATCAATTTATCGACCATATTGAAACACAACATGAGTCAGCATGTCAGCATCTACAACCACATGGCTGGTGCGCTGGACACGGTACATTCTAACAGTGATAACAACCTCTGATCAAGACATGTGGACCATCGGCTTATCAGACCTTCAGTGTATCGTCTGTGTAGGGGGAGAAACGTGATTAGCGTGTGGTCAGCGCAGACGGTCAGCATACCATGCGGCAATCGTCCGTGTATCTTGGCCCACGATGGGCAAAGGATTTTAGGTTAGGATCTGGCTGTACTGTTTGTACAATCTATACTCGCTCTTCAATTGTTTGCCTGGGATTGAACTTTGCATAGAACATAATTCTGGTCAACTTACGACCATGTCTTATGGTCTTTATAGGCCATGATCAAGAATAAATATTACATTTGTATAGAGGTGATTTCAAGGATATGGGTGGAGGCAGGAAAACCAGTTACAATCTGACATATAAAGCAATATATACAATAAGACAACACATTTATCAAAGTACGTATTCCCGGAGTTTAAAATCTTCTTCCTGATCTAATACACGCTTTCTTTTGTTATATTATACTGCAACCTTACTAACTTAACAGGCCAACAATACAGCCTCTGTCATTTCCAGCCAGTCAGTATATATATGTACACAACGCATACCTGTACAACACATACATCCACACAGCATTCCAGCATTATCTCTCCCATCAAAATAGTCAATAGATATCGGGTATACACCTAACCAAAATCAAATCACTGAAATCGCTTACACTGGGCAGCACTAGCACACTATTATTCTCCTGTTAATCTAGTGGTGAGCCAGCCAGCCCAACGAGACGCACAGGCCAAGTGTCAATTACTGCCGTTAGCCATGGCTAATTCTGAGTTGGAATCCCCTATAGCCTGCTAGCCAAACTAGCGCTGTTGTTGATTATTATGTAAACATCTGTACTAGAGGGATCCCACTCAGCTAAACAATCTCTGCCAAATTCCAAGCTTCAGCCCTGCTTAAATCTGTGATGTTCTAGCTGCCAGGAATCCACAGCACTTCCCCTTCTAAGAATCACTCATGTATGTATTTGTATGGCTATAGCTATATACTGTACATGACATAAAAACTTCAAACTATAAACTGTTCCTCACTTCAATGTCTGATTCTGAGAGTTCTTTTAATGTTAAACAGAAAAATGTCTTAAGGCTTGAACCAAAAGTTTTAAGCAATATTTCTTAAACTTTTTTTGCTTCTGAAACTGTTTGTTCAGGCAAATTTTTAGGGCATACACGGTATATCTATTAAAAGAATTAACTGTTTTACTCCTTGTTTATTTTCCATTGCTTGTTTTGTTCCTATTGTACATGTAATTGTACATTCCACAGGAAGATTCACGTAGGTGCAAATCTGAGTACATGGAAGAATAGGACCTTTGTCTCTGCAATCGAAGGAAATTTTGAATTTAAGGTCATGTGTTCACAGTTATTCTACAAAGTACTTTTTTTTATTCAAAAACTGGAATTCAGAGTGCACCACTTAATAATTACACATCACCACATAGTCTCAAACTAATACACAAGTAGCGTAAACCCAAATGCGGAAGCATCAAATTGACTCAATATTTCAGCATTTAATAATTTATTTTGAGACCATCAGAAGTCAGAAAAGTTTCTGACATAAATTTGGAATGAGTGACATCGTGTGACAGAATTCTACGATTTTTGGACATGATACCTAGTTAATCACCAAAACTTTTTCCTCTATAAGAAAGATCTAAATGTTACACTCTCACAAGAATGCATGTATACAAACAACACACAGTTCTGAACTTGTACATGTAAGCATCATTATAACAGGATAATGATAAAAACATCAACAATGCCTGATATCGCGTAATCCGTAAAAAATCTCAATGTGCTTTTCTCAATTTCAATGCATGGTTAAAGTTACGTGGAGAAAAGATTCTACCCATCAATCACTGTTTAGTTTAACTGCACCATATGGTGAAGGTCAGAAGGATGTTATACCGATCGATCAATACAACTGACGCAGACAAGATTCACGGTTTTCATTTAGGGGATGTTTTAGGGCAATATACTCAAGAACATTTCTCTTGTACAGAGTCAGTCACTGTTACGGCTGGAGGAAACTATGCCGAGCCATGAGGAAATCAGTGGGCCTCACCAAGCAGACCAAGTATACCTGGCAACTCTCCTGTTGTTCTGGAGACATGAACATGTACCACCCCTCTGATCGAGGTCTACATAAACATGTATAATGGTCCTAACCACTCAACCAGCAGTCACACACAATGGCTCACTGCTGAAATTAGCAATTCAACATGCCCAAAGAACGTCAATACTCGTCCAACCTTAAAGACAATAAGACAATGAATTTCCAAAGAACGTGTACATGTATCTTTGAGATAAAATTAGCGGAGTGGGATTCAGTACATGAGACACAATCTCAGATATTTACTAAACCACATATACATGTACATCTTAACAAGCATATACATGTATACTGTACATGTACAACAGGGGTAACAACTGCTGTAATTCTTCAACCTTTTTACATGTACGCAAGGTGTACATTTGAGCATATAATCTGAGGGCAATATTATGCGTTGATAAAACTATACTTAGTGCATAAATTGCATAAAGAACACTTAAAAAGGCTCTTTCATCTGTGAAAAGGTTGAGGAATTAGAGATAGGATTCTTTGACTAGGGTTTAATAAGGCTTTCACCATTATTTTGTTCAAATCATGGCAGCGTTTTAGTATAGCATTTAGTCCTTGACTTTGTTATGGTGCTGCCTCACTCTAACAACATTCTGATAATAAACACCCTAGATGCCTACTGATGCATTCACACCTGAGGTTGACCATTACAACTTAGACAAATACAGTATCATATCTTATATCAGTTACATCCAATTAATTAATGACTTGGGTCTCAGAGGACATAATATGTGTTACTCTGTATGAAAGTCCAGTGTCAAGGCAAATATTTATTTAAATATTAAAATGTGAAGTGTCTTCAGTCAAGAATCCATAAAATAACTGTAAGCAGTAACATATGAATAGACCTACTTTACACTACACTACAAATATAAACCAGGCTGAAGAACAAATCCTTCAAACCATTGGATTTCCTTGTGAGCAGACAACAAATACAAGCACTTTCTAACAATGCGACAATTTCCATTTATATTAGCTGCCTTTTTTAGTCTAAACCTATGGCACAAACCATCTAATAATTATGTGATCACAATGTAAAAAGCCCCAAGGTACATGTATGACAGACAAATATAATTCCAGCTTGACATAAATTCACATGCTTTGAACATTTTTATTTTTTATCACTGAGCATTCTTTCAGAGACTTGGGTATATAAAAACATAATAGAAGTCTTATTGATTTTACTTTACCTTCAGAAATTCCTGTAGCCATATCTTCAACATATGTTCTGGCTGGAAAGAGAAGAAGCAAAAAAAGATTACACACAACATAAAGTGTATTGCTGAACAAAAAATGCATCCTTTCAGCTGAGGATAAGAAAGCCTGGAGACAAATGAATTGAAAAGAAGTAAGACAATGCGATAAACTGTGCATAATTACAAAAGGGTGAAACAAATTCAGCACATGGAATTTACAGCACCTTTATGAATACATACTTATGCATTACTTATGCATGTTGCCAAAGAATAAATACAAGAAAAAGTCAATGTAAAACCAACAACTCAAAACTTCTTCTATACCAGAAGATTTTGTAACCAAACTAAAAAATAAGCCACAATCTATAAGGTCACATATCATACATGTCCATGTATAACTGATGCTATGTATGGAGAATCATCATTTTATCGGTAAATACCAAACTATTTATGTATATCTTATTTATTTATTTATCAATTTGATTGGTGCTTTACACCATACTCCAGAATATTTCACTTATACAACGGCAACCAACATTATGGTGGGAGGAAATCTAGCAGAACCAGGGGAAAATCCATGCTCTGGCATGCTATCCAATTAACCCAATTAACATATAACATGCGTAAAACCTATATATACATGTTGCGGCTTAGCCACCATACAACATATGTGAACAAAGTGTTCAGGACATTACTAAGAAAAGACTGCCAAGGATTTTCATTTAATTTGTCAATCATTTCACATAAAGA
Organism: Liolophura sinensis; assembly: GCF_032854445.1. Taxonomy (NCBI): domain Eukaryota; kingdom Metazoa; phylum Mollusca; class Polyplacophora; order Chitonida; family Chitonidae; genus Liolophura; species Liolophura sinensis. Next base: position 60,582,394 of record NC_088300.1, read on the forward strand.
CTGTCGTCCCAGTACTCCTTATGTCTTGCAAGATCTTCAAATAAGGTTGTTTGTTGATGCAAATTTTCATATCTGTTTGCACACTGATCACCAATATTCACTGTACTAGTAGTTTAATTGGTCAACCACAATCTGCTTCACTATTCTTTCACCAACATAATGAAGACAGTAGACCGAGTCGCGGTACATCCATTAAGGTGAGTGTATAGCATACCTAACACTACTAATGTGTGGACATGTACAAGTAATGCACAGCCTGATGCCTCTGCCAGTTCTTGCTGTCTTTTATCAGGTTTGAGTGCCCGCCAACACAAGGTGTTGCAGGGCATTAGTAAAGTAGTCCTTAAACGTAAAACTCACAGAAATTGTGCCAGGTACTTAGAGCAGATGCAAAGGTGGCAAATGTCGGGCAAACAGTGGTTTTGTGTAAAGTTAATTCTTGTCAGGAATGTAGTATTCCACGATGGATGTGATCTGACTGACACAGTGTTCCATACAGTTTTATAGTTGGAGGAAACTTAAGTGCCCTGTAGCTAGTTTGACCTAGCTGACCTTTGGCAAGTTACCTTCTCAATTATGACATGGTGGCCATTATGGTTAGACATGGTCTTCAAAGAACATTGGTGGGTGCAAAATTAATCGTCACTCGTTCGCGGTCAAATGCTATTTTCCACCACAGTCCTTCAAAGAGTGCGACTGGGGCAGTTCATAAATTCCATATCCGCACCTTGAGTGTCTTAGTGATCGAAAGACAGTGACTCCCTCCCTGCAATTATCGTGAATGCATATTTATTTATTTAACTGGTGTTTTATGCCCTACTCAGGACTATCATGCACGCATCTCTGACCGTGAATACAAAACAATAAATGCAACCACCCACATCATTTATTCCCCCACATGATTATCATGTACTGTACCTCGATCACCTTACTTCGTAGCCACAAGCTAATACTTCACAATGTTTTGCTAATTGAAATCATTGCTAAATTGTAGCTATGGGCCATGTCATTAAATCTCATTTGGCAATAATTGCATGAAAATGCTAAAGAATATGGGTAAAGGCTATATAATCCACACAAAGAATTTATCCTGTTATTTACACTGAACAGTTGCTGTTTTGAAGAGTCATGGAATGGTGTACATAATGATATGGATACAGTGCCTTATAGATAAGCTCCTGCAGCCATCGCAGTCCCTCATCTCATAGTGCCCCTGGGACTTCATACTGCTAGCAATTTCTCCTCAAAAAGCAATTTAAAACAAAAAAACCTGATGCTCTGTCCATGATATTTCATCATCTAGTGTTTAACAGAAAATGTACATGGAAAAAGCTCGAACAATAATGAATATTATTTCACATTAAACTAGTGATTAAAAATCAGGTTCCTGAAAGGCTGTGAACACATTTTAATTATTCTTAATAAAGTAATCTTTTATTGGATTGATGCAGGCAAAAGTGCATTTATGCCATACTTCAGTAGCAACAGCAAATAAATGTAAAACTATGCATCAAAACAGATGTTCCTATACCAGCCGTCAACCAAACTGGACAATCCTGGCCAATAATCCCCAATAATTCCCAAAAGAACGTTCAACACAAACCTCCACAGAATGAAGCAAGTGTACTAAAGCATGAAATCAGGGATGGAGTCATGTGAAGAGATGCTAAATGCTAGTCTACATATGTACATTATCTCAGTTGCACTTTACTTACATGTACAAGACAATTATACTCACAGTACATGTAAAAGTAAAGAAACTTGGAGTGAAGGCATTTGATGGAATAGCCTCATTTGATGGAATAACCTTGAATAATAAAAATGCACTTTTAGGGGTGAAATTCTAGCTTCATTTACCATTACGGTGCTACCAAAAAACAACATGAACCTGACAAACTGTAGTTCCACATCCATGTAGCCCATACACATATATGTGACTTACATGTACCAGTGATGCATTTACCTAAGTCCTCACCAAATCACCAGTTTCATAGCCCAGTCCCAGCACCATTACAACTTGAGACAGTTAACCTGTGAGAAACTATCTACCAGATATACACTTTCATGATGACCTACATGAGCATGTGTATCAGTTAACAGCTCTGCAGTCAGTCAGTATGGTCATTATTCATCTATAGATGGCATCTACATGATAATCTACTGACCATTAAAGATAAGAGACTCTTGTCTGTAACAAGCCATGTACATCAAGTAAGTGAGAAGGCCTACACTTTATATACCAGGTCACATGGGCTGAACTCTATCCCCTGGGGTACATGCATGTACATTTCTCTACAGTAATTTGGTTTCAAGCTGAATAAGTCTATATAATTGCAGAGCGTAAATTCTGCATGTGCATTACAGTGGTTTAACAATGTTGTATTCAATTTGAATACGGTCGATTTTAGCGGATTGGTTAGGTTACCGAATGATTAATATGTTTCTTCAAGAGTATTTTTTGATTTTCATACCTGAAAATTTGAATTGATGTTGAAAATTCCATCTACATGTACATAGCTTCAATACAGATATCCATGTATGCATGTCATGTGTCAGTATGATCATACCACTTTGCCCGCAAAATGTCATCTCTAAATCAGGAATGAACCATAGATCACACAGCTTAGGCCTAAATTACTTTAGACCTGAAAGGTTGGCTCCTTGAATGACATTGCACGATTTTCAAATTGCCACTCTTGTCAGCAGGATTAACCCTTGCTGAAGAGTTGTTGCCATCTAAATACAGATGTTCTGTTTGCCTCCCTCCTTCCCAGCCAGCACTGCTATAGTTTTTTTCCCCTTGTGTGATCAACTGAGGCTGAAGAAACTTGTGATTAACACAAACCCCACTGCTGCTAAACAACCGCCAAATCAATCAGGCCATTCCTACACAGACATATGCATGTAATTTAAAAAAAAGGCAGTAAAGAGGATTTCCTTAGTTTTTCAGGAAACTGTGTGAATCTTTCGTGAGATTCAGCTTTTAGGAAACACCGGGTGGTGCTGTTTTTTTTTTTAAGAAATTTTAACCAGCTTTCATCACCATCATGAAGTGAATTATGAAATTATATTTATAGCAGCATTTTCCACTAAGCACTTAAATATAAATAGCTTTTTGAAATATTTAAGACAATCAAATCTGTACCAGAACACAAAATTAAATTATCAAAAGTGGCTCAACCTGAAATCAATATCGGTACTTCCACAATTAAGCACTTGAGATTCAGGCAATACTAAGGGATAAAATTAGCGGAATATCAACTTTCTAAAAAAATAATACTTTCTCTTATGTTACTGTCATGATAGTATTGTTAATGATTAGGATGAGAATTGATAGCTGTGTGCAATAAGAAAGAACCCTGTGAATATTGGTTGATTTCTCAATATGGAGTTCAGTCTACACTGTGAGCTACAAGTTTGTTTGCTAGCTTATTCATCATATGTTACAAACAAATCACTGGTAGGGCAGCCAAGAACTGTGTTGCAAATGGTGGCTATAAAGTCTATTCACAGAAACTAATTATGAAACAAGGTCCACAAATAAAAACATGAGAGATACTAATATTTCTTTGTGATAAAAATTATATTATATTTATTTATTGTTATAATATAAAATGTTTATTATTGATAAAATAATCTTGGTTATTTCAAAGAGTACCAGTAGAAAACTTGAGGAAGTAATGAATAAGCGAGCAAGTCCAAAGGTGGAGAACAGAAGAAAGACTGTTCCATGCAGTGGGCTGCAGATTTACTTTCTGGTGGGGATGGGATGAATATTGTAAAAACCTTCTGAAGAAATCAGAAAAAATGATCCATATGTTAAGCAGCGAATTTGTGATAATTAACCAAGGAAAGAGGAGTGTGGATTTTGATTCTTTATAACTAATTATACTGACCAATTGAGCCATTCCATAAATGATAATAGAGTATATGATGTACATGTAAATATTAAATGAATATTTCAATCAGGGATTGTCATTAAGAGAGAGACAGATATATGCGTTCAGTTCACCATAAGACTGGTTGGTAGATTATTCTCTTCAGAAGACTAAAACAATATGACTGATATTTGTTGACATGACTTAACTGTTTGCATGTTTATTAAATGTATACTTGCCTGTTTTCATTAACTTCTAGGAAAAAACTCATTCCGAACAATGAATATATATGTACATGTAAATAATTTTGTACTGTGTTAGTTCACACCTGTATGTGGTAAAATTACAGGAAATAAACACTGTCTGCTGATAGATACTGCATGACACCAAATGCATATATCAGTTATTGGCATAAGGAACATCAATAAGGTGTTATTGTGCTGTGGTAGGGTTGTCATCTACACATGAATAAATCAAACTGCAGTATCACAAAGTGCTCCTGGTTGCCTTGCATGTCACACCCTGAAATGTTGTGGCCATTAAGTACAATGCCCAGACACGTGCATATAAATGTACCCTAAATGACCATGAATTTTGTCCATGACTAACTTACCCATTTGTCCTGATTCTGAGAGTTCTACTGAGTTTAGAATTTAGACCCTGGGATGATATTCTACTGGAACATTGTAAGTTTAATATTTTGTCACATTTATTTGTCTCTAAAAATGCACTTTTGTGGTTGAAATTTTAGGTCATTTAGAATATACATATATATATATATATATATATAAACACAATATCTGCAATATTCTACATTTTAAATTTTAATTAAATTTGATTTGCTCAATTATGGTTTACATTTGGCAGCATTAATCTACTGGCCACATACACTAAGAGAGGAGCTTGCAACCATGTGTACTCCATGTAACATGTTACTCAATGAACATCTTGGCTAGATAAAATAACATAATATACTGCATTTCACCGGAAGGTAAGTAAAACCAAACGTTCAGAAAAACACAAAAGCCTTAATATGATAATTTTGATGCCAACACACAAGTTTTGATAACAAATTAATCAAAGAACTCTTGAGTGGCCATATCAGTTGGATGCATCAAACAGAATCTAGCAAAATGTGTCATTTAAAAATGGCTAAACTTTAGGTAAAATACAGTAGTACATATCAAATATTCAGAAAATAGTATACATACAGTTAATCAGCATCTATGGCAATAATCAATAAAAATTACATATTTATTTATTTCATTAGTGCAACTTTTAATCTGAATATTTCTCTTAAAAGACAACGGTCAGGATTATGGTGGTTGGGCAATTGTAGCTTGCTGTTGTGGATAACTACCCACATGTATCACGCCAGATTTACCTTGGTTGGGATATGAGCTTGAGGATAAATTAATACATTTCTGAATGGTTTACATCACACACATGTAATCTAAATACCTGTGATTTGTTTTTCTAGTACTGAAATGTTCACGTATACTTTTTGGGTTTCATACTTGAGATTTTAAACAGAAACCCGATGTGTATAAGTTTACATTCAACAGCATAAGCATGCATATGTGATGTTATAGAACACTGTAAACAAGCAGTGTATCTCTGGAATTTAGATACATGTAAAAAGCTAAACGTACTACTGTAATTCTTCAACCTTTTCACATGTTTGCAAGGTGTGTATTCAGGCATATTCTGAAGGCATTACTCTGTGCTGACTAGCAAAATTATACTTCTTGTGAAGCCCTTAATTAATTGACCAATTCAGCCAATGTAGTTTTGTCTTCAAAATCAACTTGAAAATGTGCATAAATTTCACTGAATGTTGCTCTTTCATAGGTGAAAAGGTTGACTACTTAGGGTAAATATGCCAAACACTACAGTACATGTATCTAAAATTCACATCTGACATGGCTCTGACCTGCCTATTTATAACTACTCCAAGTTCTTGAGATACAGCAGCCACATCGACCTTAAAATCTGACGGACAAGATCGAATGGTGCTGTCTAGAAAAAAAATTGTTTCCAAAACTCCAGGTCAAGTTAACAAGTTGGAAGCCGGTTCATAGCAGCTTTGTAGTGCCATTTAGTTTTCTGTTTCTTTTGGGTCAGTGGTTCGGCATGTTCAAATAGTCAGCCTTGTGGTGCCAGTGCTTGTACAGGATTCTACAGGATAAAGTTCTCTGCCAAACTCCTCTACTGCTGTGCCCGCCATCACTGCACAACGGTTCTGTTCTGCAAGGGATATATGCATGTAAATTCCATGTTCAATATGGCAGTCGACCAAACAGTAAAATTAAGGTCATTTTACTTGTTGTTGGCCCTTCCCATCAGTACAAACTACATTATTATATTATATATATTTCTGATTCTGTACATGTATATGCATAACATATTTTTAATACTAATATTAAATACCATAATACTAATATTTCAAATTAGGTGGTACTTATGTCCCTGGATTTGCATTAATTATATCAACAAATGAAGGCTTATTCTTGAAAACTTTCCCCAAAAAGATAACTCAAGTACTTATAGGCATACTGCTCTACTCAGGTAAAGAACAACATTTAAAGGGAAATCTTGGGTATTGTACTATAAATCTTCCACCTTTACAACTGCTGAAGCACCTTCTTTCAAGCAGAAACTATGCATACAGTTATTACGAAAATGATTATGAAATGATTTGTTACGTATCATTAAAGATGTGTCTATAAAACTGTGTTGTTGTTTATTTATCACGCAAATTTTTAAGGCAGATACAGAAGTGTCCATGAACAGTGATTACAGAACCCGATATTTATATCTAGATCTTCTATATTGAACTACTTTCTTTATATGGTATACATGTACATTTACCAGAACTTGATTGTATGATTACAGGATTCTACAAATATATTTTATATTTTTGGATATACTTTGTTTGCTTTTGACTCACCAGAGATGAATTATCTTCATGACATACCACATACAATATAATTCTCTCTATCAAGAGGGTACAGCCTGTTCACAGGCTTTAGACATGTATGTATGTATGTATGTAGGTGAAAGAAACAGGCCTAAAGGTGTGTGTAATATACACGATCACAGTCAAAGTGAACAAAGTACTGTCACAATTCTTAAACACCTGTCATAAGCTAATAACATGCACATGGAAGTATGTGATTAAAAACAGAAACATAATAGCTCTGATTATGCATAATTTAGACTATATTATTAAAATATTATATGTAATTTTGTTTTCTTTTTTGAATTTTTGAAATATATATCATGCTGCAGTCTGGGTCATGTATATGAATAGTGTGAGTTTGAGAACATTCATCTTTTAATAAGGAACATGCCAACAAAACACAGTACCCTGGGTTTAATACCTCCTCTTTTTTAAAAAAAATTAAATACATGAATGTATAGATGCATGTATGTTTATAAGACATGTTTGAACGAAAAAATTTTTAAAAAAAAAACCTTCACATATTACGAGAAAAGATACACCAGCGCTTTCTTTACCACCTAAATCAATTTTCACTTGAACAAGACGCTTTTCCAGTTTCAACAACATACATGATGTACATGTCCAATATGCTAAATGAATCAAACATTTACCACAGAAAGGTTTTTAATCTTTTTTTAGATGTATAATTTAAACTTTATACTTTTAGTCAGTTATGCATCAAGCCCACATCCTGTTACTGCAGTGCATGTGTAAGAGATTCATTCACCTCTACATCTACATATACATAGGTGCAAACAGATCAGCTACAAACTGTTTCTTACACAGGCAATTTTAAAGTGGCAAGGCCATCGGTCGACTACCCAGGACAAAAGGCGAGGGTCCAGGATGCCCCGAAAGGTTTGGGGTATTAAACGCCTGGAAATGGCCATGGCCATACCGGCCGTCCTGTTAAATGACCTTTCATAATTGCATGCCCATAATCACCTACAACACTTTATCAACTAACATATACAATTGGAACATATGCACCACAGTTAAATGGGTACAGATTTGCGGCTCGCTTTGAATTATATGCTCGGTTACTCCAGTAATTTGGTTCACTAGAGTATTAATGTGTGTATTGGACAAAAGCTCTCTTGATCAGCGGAATATAACTGCTCTAGACACACAAAGGCCGGAGGACAGTGGATAGACAAGAGACCAAACGAGGTGCCCAATAAGAATGATAGGTTAAGACATAAATGGCCAGATTCTGTTGACAGCTTTTAACGTTAAAAGGTTCTGTCTGAGGGCCAAAATACTCCAGAGCTGCAGACAGTCTGCCACAACCTGAAGCAAGGGTCTGATTCTTGAAACAGGTGAGCTTATTGATTCTGTAAATAAGCCTGTCAGATCGCACAGAAATGGAGAAATTGATGACAGGACACATGGAGAGAATCACCATAACCCAACTCTGATAATCTCTATAGCTCTAGGTCTTCCCAAGAATCGAGCCTGTATACTAGCTGTAATACTACAATAGGCGATATGAATGTATCCTTGGGTGGAAATGCACGCCCTATACACGTCTACTGAGAGAAGGCATGTGGTACATGTCAATCAGATTAATTAACGGTCCACACAATAACAACACTGCCATGGTATAACTGTACAAGACGCCTCCATTTGAAAGATTTAATTAATAGGGGTGGAGTGCAGGTGTGGATGTGGGTGATTGATGTGGAGGAATATAGAGAGCTAGGGGCCAGGTTATTTCATTTACACATTCATATAAACATATTCAGGGCAACAATCATATATCTTCAGACTAAAAATTGTACAATATTCCATTTTCCAACTTTAGTCAAGATTTTGAATGGTAAGGCAGTATGCACAGCCAAGGCTGATATTTTGTGAAAGGTTATCATTAGGGGGTATTCTAAAATGATACAAAATAGAAAAAATCAATTGGATTTGCACTGATTGATTTTTTGCCAAACCTGTGGTATAGCCTCCTTAAGTTGTGCACAGGCAAACAGACCTGGATTTGAACACGTGACCTCAATGGTCAACAGCCCAACTATCTCAACCAGCCAGTGTTCAATCAATCTGTCTGAGGTAGCTAGGGCAGACAACATCATACATCTACACATACATGTACGTGAATATATTCTGTAAATTGGGTTATCTTCCCACAAAAAACATGGAAATAAACCTGATAAGATAATTAATTTATAAATTAATATAAATTCATTATCAAGACAACAGAGAAGCTCGCATCTATGTCTGATTTCTAGGTACTGAATACATGTAGTCTCCAAATGTACATGTATGTCACTTGGAGATAGCACAAGTCTAGGCCTAGCCTGTACTGTTCATAAGCCCTACCAACTCGCTATCCTTCAAACTGGCAGAAGATGAGATTGCACTGAAGCACTCACAGTGCACCATTAAAGTTACACTCAGAGTGTTTCTAAATGTTTCCACATATTGCTTGGTCGTGGGCCTACATTGCTAGAAGGAAACCTAAAGATAAACATCAAAACTTGTTATCAATGTTTTCCTGTCTACGGCCATTTTTGAAATCGTTTTGACATTGCTACCTCTACTCCCAGAAACAACAGAATTCTATCTCCCAGGAACAAATGGCTCTGATACACTGCACAACTTACTGTGCGATCTCACCTTCTGCCAACTGAGAATAGCAAGTTTAACAGCGGGGCTAAACTGTTAAGGTTGGCCCTAGAATTATGCTACATGTAGTTTAGAGAAAGCTCGCAGTAAACATGACACTATCCCATATCTGACAAAATACGTACATCAGGAATAAAGTCACAAGTGCTGCTCTAATTCTTCCTGTTTCTCTATATACCCACTATATGTTGTAATTAAGGCACGACATAGATGTTATTGTATACATTAATATGACCCACAATGGCATGACAATGGACTGGAAATTACCACCAGGTCAACAGCAAATTTATACTGCATGTGCAGGCTATGTCTGCCATCACACACAATACATGTGTTCAAAATATTTACCCATCCCACATATTGAAGAATGTTTGTTTAAATTTTGTACATAATATCACCACATTCCATCTTAAACAGAAAATCTGTTGAATAATAATTCACAAAAGCTAGAAAATTTATGGTGAAAAGTTACACATTTACACACACCAATTTTTTTTGTAATCTGATTTTTTAAAAACTAATGTTCAGTTTACAGACACATCGATGCACTTACCCTCAAGGCCAAAGAAACTTCATCAATTAATGTTGTCTTTCTAAAAACCATCATCAGCTGCATGCAAATGTAGGATGTAAATGTAACTTATCCCATAATATACAGGTCCCATGTTCACATTATATTGATTATCACATGAGTAATGAATGTTAACATTTAAGTGTACTCAGGTCAGCTACATGTAAATATGCCTGAACCTTCTATTTCTAGATGATAGCCATTGGCCGAGTGGCCTAGACACCTGGAAAATATAGCTGCTACAGACTGGGGTTACTCAAGTCCGATACCCTATTAGCACATTTAACTCCGGACATGCTGGAATCTGAAGCCTAGAGGTATGTACAGTATGTGTATACCCAGAACAAAAACAACACCCACGCCTTGGCATATATATGTGTGTTAATTGAACTGTAATAGCTATTTAAAACTGTTTTGTATGGCTGTAGTACAAGGATGTAATCACACAAAACACTGTGCCATACCCAATTTTACAATTAACCTTCATCCCCACTGTAGCTTTATACATGGGAGCTTATGGAAGTTGAAAAGCACAGGCTTGATTAGTCAACTTCCAAGGTTCACAAAAGATATAACCCAGCTTAAAAGATAAGATAAAATTATACCTGCAAATTGTTTTTTTCTTGGAATGATATCAATATGCCATATGGTCGGGCTGCTCCCAACAAATGGTCTGATTAACCTAATTCCTCAATCTTTTTGCATGTGAATGTGCAACTTTCAGTGCAATTTATGCTCATTTTTAATCTGATTTTGGAGACAAAACTACTTTTTTTGGATTGGTCAACCAAGGTTGAAGAATTCAAGGTTAAACAGATTTTCACTGACCAAGTACTTAAAAAAAGCTTCAGTAAAACCAGGGAAACTTCAATGTAAATGCTGAAGAATTATAGCAAGACTCCTTACTTATTCCAAATAAAAGTCATACAACATGACAAATGTCGTTACATTAAGGGTATACAACTGTATGTATGACCTAGTAAAGTAGTGAACACAAGTTTTTCCGGTAAATTCTTCATTGTCTGAGATGTTTTGACTCTCTACAGAGAAACAGCTCTTGCATTTCATATGTGGAAGTAATATAGTCTTTTTAATATTATTTTCATATACAGTGTATACCTCTCAAAACTATTATATATATATATACACGAATATCATAAAATGAATACATACACTTAAATTATATAATTTACATGTTATATTCACTTCTAATACATGTGTGTATATATAAACTGCTTTTTGTTTTACCTTAACTTTTTAAACCAAACAGAAATAAGAGAGCTGCCTTATCATTACATGGAGGTCAACATCCTGTTGACGGCCCTTCCATTTATCCATCTTAAACTAAATTCAGATACCAATACATGAATATATCATGTATTCAATGTTACATCTGAGATCTTGAAGTCAATTATTATGAGAAGTAATAACTGTATGCTTGACAATTAGAACCTGGAATTATAACACTACTAAAATGGCTAATAAAATGTCTTAAGTTTTCTAACAGAACTATATGCGCAATAAAAAATCTGAATGTTAGAGAAACATAGTTTGTTATTTTACAATGAATACATAAAACACATAGGTCTATATTTATAAATGCTATGCAAAAGATTCACCTCATTGTTGTAACCAAGGAAATTAGGTGCAGTATAACTCAGGCGATATGCTTGGCTGTCTGTGCTACAGTCTCAAGCACATATACATAATGTTTTATACAATTTAAAATTGATTACTTACTCTTGGTGTAAATTGTATGGGAATGTCACTTCTTCATTGGTCCCATTATAATAATTTAATAATTTGAGAAAAAAGTCTCATAAGTGAAGTTGCCACAAAGGTTTACAATTCGAACAAAAAAAACACTGGATACACAATATAGTACAGCATAGACTGCTCAAAACCCATGTAGGCCCGGGTAGCCATAATACTGTGAATTACAGTGTATATATGTATACACATTGTAAAAACATTTGAAATATGATACATGTAATATATAGTAGGTCCATATATTAGACACATCGCTTTTGAAGTAAATGTTTTATTTTATCTATACTCAAGATATGCATATTTGTGTTGGTACAGTATGTATAGGCCCTTATTTACTGAAGGACACAGGCCTGCAAAAACTGGTACATCTGTACATAACTATCAGTACATGTATAACACATGAGTTGTAACATACTGATTTGTAACATACTATGTACTACACTACTACCACCATGGCTATTAACACATGCAGTGCCGGCATGCAAGCCGACTGACTGCCGAGTGAGAACAAATTTAACACACTAATCAAGCTTTACATTCATAAACTGTGTGTAACTGACCTATATCATATGACAATCCAAAAATTCGGTTCATGCGGAATCCTAATCAGATAATATACTCACGTCTTCGAATATAGAGCCCACATTGGCACTGATAAGCATCACTTTGGTTGTTCTGTGTTCCATGTCACCGCTTCTTCCAGCAACTCCTGCCTGCATGAGTGAAATGTATTCCTCGCCAAACCATGGAATAATCCTCACACAGAAGTACTCGACCCCTCAGCTTTTCACTGCACGGATTACATCGCACTTAGGTTGTTCGCGGCAGTAAGTGCCATTTAAAAAACCACCATTGGTGTCAAAATCAGGGGATTTCTACCTCAGCATCGTTCACAACACAACTGACATTTCTCCTACCCAGATCGCCGCTGTGGTCCTACGTCATCAGTTTGTGTGCTCTGCAGTACAGCTGGATTTTTAGTGCCAGGGTAACTGCAGCGTTATTAATGGATACGCAGGTGTTCGTCCTAGAACAGACCCACAAAGTTGGACAAAACTGTTTGTTGTACCAGAAAAAGATAGAATTTATATAATGGTGTCAAATTTCCACATGAACAAATGATTCTGGAAAACTGTTTTAAATAAACAGGTATTTAAATGAACGCGTTGTACACTGGGCATGTTGAAATGATCACATTTACTTTTTACATCAAAATTCACTTGATTATTTCTATAATTTTATAATGACATAATATTTACTATTACTATTTTTATTTGGTGTTTTGGCACTTTTCAAGAATAAAATTCTGTGCTGTTTTCACACATTAAGAAGAATATGAAACGTCAACAAATAAATCTGCAAAAGATACCTTAAATGAGGCGTTATTAATATTTATTGTCTTAACATCAAATTGTTTCATTCACAGCATGTTTATAATGCAAGTTCTCGGGCTTGTCCACACGCTTGGTCCGAGCTACAAGTGTGGCAACGCACGCTGTCACTGCTTGTGCTTTCCATTGGTCAAACTCAGCAGGTGACCTTTCGTGACCTCGTCGTTTGCGTGGAGATCGTAAAACAAATGTCGAAAACACTGTCAAGAACTGCTACAGTTTTCAAATTTTGATGACCATGGGTGACAAAACAATGTTCGAGGGTAGCCTTGACAGTCTACCCGAGCAAGAGTCTTTGGTCGTTCGGGTGTTTCTAAGTTCAACTTTCACTGGTAAAATACAAAAGTTTAGTTCTCAACTTACTAGTGCAGCAACAACAACACTTTTAGTTGATTCTCGATATCAGAGTTTGAATTTAGCATTGGCTTCCATTGTACTTGGGATTAAGATAGACGTGTGTCTTAATCTCAGATTATACCAACCCCACGCTGTCCTGACTTTCATGATCTAACATAGCAATACTTGTGTCAGTGCACTGACATATGATCAGTAGCGTTATTGTGATCATAGTATATATTACGCCCTCGTAGTGATATGATTCACTTTTTTTTTAACCGCCACCCCCCCACCCCCCCCCACGCGCCTCTCCCAACACAAAATACAGTCTTCCTATTAAAACATTGTTATGAATAGTCAGAAAACATAGTATGACATATAGAATGTGTTAATATATGGACCTTATAAATGAAGAAAAACATCTTATATTAGGTAAGCTATGTATTGAACATGAGAAAACATTATCACTGAGCTGCATGTAAAGGTTTAATATTGGGAAGGCATTTACCTGCACTTTTGTCAGAATTTTAAATTTGTATTCTTGTGTTGTTTTGCTATCAAGGCAGTAGATCCAGTGTCAGTCCTGTGTCGGGTCACACCTAAGACCTTAAAAGTTGTATCTTCCTTGCTTGGCGTTCAGCATAGAGGGGATAGTGCAATGACTGGTTGGTCCACATCAGTGTAATGGCTCGGATGGGGCACCTTACTTGCATTCGATAAGTCATCTCAGTGAAGCAGCAGTAGATAAAAGAGCGGTGAAAATGCGTTCGGCAACAAGGAGGCACATTGCACGCACACTAAGGACTCTTTTGTTGTCATATGACTGAAAAATTGTTTTGTACAAAGTTAAACCCCAAGCACTCAGTTGCACTATCAACATTAATGCACTATGATGCATACAACCTTAGGGAACATATAATACCACAATTGTTACTAATGAATATGTTCTCAAGTTCAGATACATTTTGTAAGTGAGTGTGTAATATGAGTAACAATTTTTCAGGTGTGTCTTTATATACTACTTGTAAATTATCAAGTCTTCATTTATATGCTGTTAAATGCTTATGCATGTATAGTCAGTACAAAATGCCTGTACTGTTGTGGTGAAGTGGGTCATTTTGTAATTGATCACTTTTGTGATTTCAGATATGTCATCAGAGAGAAATGAAATAATGAAAATAGCTGTTCCAGAGTTAAGGAGCTTTTGCAGAGAGAAGGGCCTAGAGTTTGAGGTTTGTTTGAAAAGAAAATCACACACCGGTAGTGGCAAATGGAAAAAATCTGCTGTATTTATTCTACATGACAGTGAACACAGACTGTATTGTTAGTATAGAATCAGGCTTTCTTTTTGAAATGTAATAGCCTTCATATTGATATTGATACTAATGTTTGTTCCAGCAGCCTACTTGGTTACCTCCCACCGTAATGCTGGCCATCGTCGTATAAGTGAAATATTCTTGAGTACGGCGTAAAACACCAAACAAATAAATAAATAATTAAACACCTATATTTCCAGATTTCTTCAGAGACTTCAGATATATGCTTTGTTTATATATAAATGGCTGGAGGATTATTATCACTGATTTTCAACATGTAATCTACTGACCACTCTAAGTATTTAATGCAAACTTTTCATTTCTAACTTCAATGAGAATGAATATCAGTATATCAAAAGTGTAATTTTCTACATTACAGCTTAATAGGATTATGAGCAGAAATCAGGTTTATCACGAAAGCGTCGCTTTCAGACCTTTAAGCTTACAAACAATGGTAATGCACGTAAGGTACATGCATAACACAATGAAAGCTGAAAGTGCCTCATTAAAAAAAGCAAACTTAGTTGAAATGAAGTCTTTATATTCCTGTATGTCACTCAGTGCATGTATTTGCTATTCCAGATTTGCGACATGAGATGGGGTGTGAGAGATGATGCATCCATCAGCCATTCCACATCAGATATTTGTCTCAATGAGTTAAAAAACTGCCAGAGGATATCCAGAGGACCTAACTTTGTGGCATGTGTTACTATGTCGATGTATTTCAGTGAATCACACATGGAATACTGTTATTAAAAAGCCTTCACAGTACAGCAGTGTTCGCTGTCAATTTCTAACCTTTTCAGTTAAATCCAAATAGTTGATTGACTCTACATGAACATATGTTTAAAAGATGAAATAAATTAACACTACAAAATACTGTCATGTTTTTTGTGTGGTAGACTTAAATGGACCATGAATTTGTTAATATGAAGCAGAATGCTGTAAGCAACAAGATGATAAACATTTTAAAGATTGGAAGCACATATTGTAATGTACATGTAGGTGTTTCATGAAGATTTATTTGATGTCTATGTATTTTTCTTATATGTAAATTTCTTTTCTTGTCTTTTTTTTCTATTTTTTCTTATGTTGTGATGTATTTTAATATTGCATTCATGTTGGAAATTCTTTTGTTGATTTCTTGAATTCTCAATGTTTCATTCTTCTTGTAATTGATTTAAGGCAATTTTAGGTGATAAGTACGGGTATTGTCCATATCCAGCCAAACTGCTTGAGAAGGAGTTTGTCAAACTGCGTGACATCATAGCTGAACAGAGTGATTCTGACCTCCGTCTCATTGAGAAGTGGTTTAAAAAAGACACCAATTGTACTCCACCTATGTACATCCTCCAGCCAATCACTGATATTCTGCATCACTATGACAATACAGATCCAGAAAATAAAGAGCTATTTGAAAAGGTATGAACAATTAGCAGAAGTTTGTTAGATTTTAACCTCTAACAAACATTTCTGTGTAGCTGTATGTCATTATGCTTTTGTATTCCATACATTCATCTTCATATACAATGACTGTATGATGGGAGGAAGTGGCCAAGGGAGTTAGCACGCCAGCGCAGCACAATGACCCAGGAGCGTCTCACCAGTGGGCTCATTGGGAGTTGAAGTCCAGCTCATGCTGGCTTCCTCTCCGGTTGTCTATGGAAAGGTCTGTCTGCAACCTGCGGATGGTTGTGGCTACACCAATGAAATAAAATAAATGAATACTTTATGAGGCTATCTCTGAGACTATGGAAATCTCATACAAATATTCTGCCATTGTTTAAACTACCCCTGAAAAGCTCAAATCTGACTGTCTTTAGCATCAAGAAGAATGGAAGCAGATTGATGGGGAGTTGTTCAGAATCCTTCATACTGCTGCAGAGAATGCCTGTAAACAAGGATTGATGACTGCTGAGGAAAGACGTTCTTACCAGAGATCAAGTAAGATTTTGTATATAATCCTTTTGAGCTAAGGCCTAAAATTTCACCGAAAAAGTGGATTTGTAGGAACAAATTAATGTGATAATATATGTATACTTCTGGCGATGAAACCTACCTTCAGTACAAACCTCACACACCTTTCTAAGGTTAATAAGATATTCAATACATACAATTTAGTAATGTTATGTCATTTTACCATATATGTTTTATTCAAGTGTTTTGGGAATCCTCAGACTTGCATATATTTGCATTATTTCAAACTCTTAAGTACATGTAAGTCATTAACAAACTTTACACAATAGTCCATGGTGCATGTGTCACAATATTACAGATATATATTTGCATTATTTCAAACTCTGACATCTTTGAAAATGAGCATGAGCCTTTATGGCCAAGGGTACGTTATTCCAGCTCATAGTGAGCTTCCTCTCCTGTTATATGCAGAAAGGTCTTCCAGCAACCTACAGACGGTTGTAAGTTTCTCTCGGACTCTGTCAGTTTCCTCCCACCATAATGCTGGCTGCCATGGTTAGGCAAAAGTGAAATTTTCTTGAGTATGGTGTAAAACACCGACCAAAGAAAAAAAAAAAAAAATGAGTCCATGGTGCATGTGTCACAATATTACAGATATGAGTTTTTTCAAAAGTTCCAATTTTACTAATAAATACATCACATTTATTCAATTATTGCACATAACTACTTCCATAATTTCATAAACATTACAATTTGAGGATTAGTGCAAATGATATTTGATGATAATATATGCATGTGTTTAGCATCATATGTCCATTTTTGTCTCTGCAGTCACTGAGCATGAGGTAACACAGGGCATTTTAAATGCTGAGGTGAAGAAAAACAAAGTGCTGTGTTTTACACGAGACATCATTGACCTGGACATCACAGACTCTTTAGCTGGTGGGTTTTAGCTTTTAATGTGCATGGAATGGACCAAAGCATAATCAAGCACAGTTTAATATTAGCCAGTTCTCACAATAGGATTTGATTTGTTATCACATTGACTGCAGGGTTGTGTGCAACCAAAAGGAACAATTCAGTCTGGCAGAAGAAAGATATAAGAATACTTTTTGATTAAGTCATTATTTCTATTTTAGTAGTACTATAAATGTTGTTTTTTTTTTTGTTTTTTTTTGTATTTTTTTTTTTTTTGAAGTGGCTGTAACAGTTGTAAATGAATGCAGAATATTTGAACAAGCATTGTACCATTTAAATAATCATCTAAGAATATGTTTTTCTCAACAGTATTGTGACATTTCTACATTGTTAATTTTTCTTACATGTTACAGTAGTTCATACTATGTTGGACCAAGATTTAAATATTATATGTTTGATGTTATGTGACTGACCCTTTAAAAAGGCCCTGACTGAAATTCTTTTTTCGTGTTTTTACAGATGCCAAATTATTTGATTATTTTTTTATTTCATTCAATTTTTTTTTTTTTTCGTCCTTTGTTTGAAATGTCACTCTGCTTATACAGGTGAAGGTGCTATTTAGAGATATACATTTTCCTTAGTACAAAAATCTAGTCTAAGGATGGCTTATATTTACTGATACGCGAAGACTTCTGCCATTTTTTGCACCCGATTATGACATTGTATCTGTATTCACCTACCCTATGGGCAAAGCTCCATGCATACGCAATAATAAATATCCAAATTCACATAATACAAGATCTGTCTGCAAGGTAAGGCATTTATTCAGCTTTTGCAACCATTGACACTGAACTTTATTTGAGATTTCCTCGGAATTCTCAGTCCAATTCGAAAATAAGGTCTGCTTTGAGCCACTCGCTGCGTGATGTCATCTACCTGATTTGACCTAAAGTGGTATGTCAATCACGCTGACGTCTATTGAGAATCTGACTTCGTGGAAAAATATATCACAACATTATTTAAGTATTCCAACGTATAGAACAGCTCAGCTCACAAAGGTGGACATCGATGTTGTGAAGTGACAGACGCTTTTAGAATGACAAGAAATTGACGCTATGACTGCGAGGTCTTTTCTTTTCGTACCCCTTAAATGTCAACCACTTGTGCATGTGCTGAGCATGAAAACAATAGCTGCATGTTTGTGAGTAGGGCTCAGAAAGTGAAATATTATGAAATTACCACGCGTATATGC
Organism: Liolophura sinensis; assembly: GCF_032854445.1. Taxonomy (NCBI): domain Eukaryota; kingdom Metazoa; phylum Mollusca; class Polyplacophora; order Chitonida; family Chitonidae; genus Liolophura; species Liolophura sinensis. Next base: position 60,601,381 of record NC_088300.1, read on the forward strand.
AATGCAGTGAGATAAAACTTGTCCAAAAGACCACAAAGGCATGGAAAGATACCATATTAGGGAGATCCCAAAATTTAAAAAAGGTTAGTCAGGTGTGTGTATATTTTCTCCCTGTCAAAACTGTCAAAAGGGAGCATGTAGCTGGGAATTAATTTTGTGAACTGTCATTGAGATCACCACTGTCAGATGCTTTGGTTGCTAGAAACTGTATCTGTTTACTGATACATTGTTGTGAAATGGAAACAATGGTTGTGACAATAGAAAAGGCATACCTGTGCATTTCTGAGTTGATGCAGGAAAGTTCACATACTAAGGCAAAGCTAATGTTCAATCCGTTAATCTTCATTAGGTAAAGCTGATGATCTGAGCTCTTTTGGGTTCTTAAACTCTTCATACTTTTAGACAAGCATGTACATTGAATGATGTTGTAAAGACAGAATAAATGTTTGATCCTTCACATGAAGGAAAAATTCCCTAAATCTCCCAAAGTTTATTTAAAATTAGGAAAATGGAAACAGATTTGTCAGTATACATTTTATTTTACTAAGCGATGAGGTTCCGCTTCACTCTGTCAAAAGCATCAGCTGGACAGGACTTTGGTTATATTTTCTCATGCTCTCACCCCATCTGTACAGGACCTGAAAATGCTAGCACAAACTGTTGGCTTAAATTATGCAGTAGTACTCATAAAAATGTTTACCTAGTTTTATTGTAAAAATCTAAGAATATTTATTCTGAGAATTGCCAAATGTTGGGTGATATATTTTAGTACTGTGTTCTGATCATTGTTAATTAAGTTTAATTGTGATCAGTTATTTGAACAGGATTCTACGATTGTTCTTCCCTTCTGCGAAAAAAAAAAAACACACCTAACCTTCCCTCTTTTGTTATAAAGGGCTTGTAACATCAAACAAACAATATTTTAATTTTGGCCTTATTAATTTAAGAATACCTATAAAGGTTTCTTCATAGGGTACAATATAGAGTGAAGAAAGTGAAGTTATGCCATACAGGTACATGTTTGGTGTTATGGTCCATTTAATACACTAACTTTTTTTGTTTTTCAGGAAGGTATATTGACATGAATGCAGATGGCCAGGTGAAAGACCAGTGTGTAGAATTATTGAGACAGCTAAAAACTGAGAAGCTGGATGTTTGCTTAGGTAAGGATCAGCTAATAAAGCATGAGGTGAGATGGAGACCTGAAGGGGTGATCCCTGAGGACGAGGAACATGCATTGTACCTGGCCACTCTTAGAGAGGTGTTCATTAACAAGATGAAGGATATGATCATAGCCTCACTTTCACAGCAGAGGTCAAAAGGTCATGAACTTTATAATGAGGTTCTCCACCATGCTCATTTCTGTAAACGGAAAGGCGAGGATTTTCAAGGGAGGGAGCAACTCATCAAAGACTTGCAGACGGCCTTCCAGGAAATTTGGGAGACAGAAGATCCAGCAAAAACTGAAGGGAAAGGAAAGGCCAAGAAGGAAAGTGGCAGAAATCTTGCACGAGAAGAAGATAGTGACATTGGTAGCGATGTTGATGGAGTGCAGGAAGATTCAGAAATGTCTGAATTAGAGCGCCAGGAAGTGATCAGAGAACAATACGTTGCCATGAAAGATCCGCTGAAACAGTGGGGCATAAGCTTCAGTATGGAAGAGTACAGCGATCTCAGCGACCCAAATAAAGACGTCAAAGCGGAGTCCCTGAGGACTGTGAGAGAGTCTGTCCACACTAAGCCACTGGTGGTGTATGGAGAGTCAGGATGTGGGAAAACAGCCCTTATGGCCAAGCTTGCTGAGGTGATCAAGAAAGAGACACCAGAGTCGGTTGTGTTGGTCAGGTTCCTGGGCACCTCTCCTCAGAGCTCCTCCATCCGTGACACGCTGGTCAGCATCTGTCACCAGATCCACAAGATCTTCGACCTTGAACCACTCAAGTTTGACCTTCAAGATAACTTCCCGTTTTTGGTGCAGTATTTCTCAGCTTTGTTGTGGAGGATCAAGTCAGTCTCGAAACCTCTTTACATCCTTCTCGACTCGCTGGATCAGCTTCAGCCCTCTGATCATGCATTTTCATTGAACTGGTTGCCCACACAGCTGCCTGACAACGTCCATATTGTATTATCCACTTTACCAGAAATGCATGGATTGATGACCACCCTGAAAAATCACCTAATGGAAGACAAGCTGTTTTTTGAAGTGTTGCCCTTGCCGATGACAGATGCTAGCGACCTGCTGTTAAAAGTTTGGTCCAGATCAGTGGGTCGACAATTCACACAGCAACAACGACAGCTCTTGAAAGACAAAGTATCCTCTGGAGCTGCACCATTGTATCTGAAACTTCTGTTTTATCAGGCCGTGAAATGGCACTCTTATACAGACGTGGTTGATGTTGACTTGGGATTGACAGCTCAGGCTGCAATCAACAAGCTTTTTGATGACTTAGAGATTCTGCATGGGAAAACACTGATAAGTCATTCCTTTGGTGAGTACAACTCTACAGCATGTGTAAACTGTGATGTTATATTAAATATGGCTACTTTAGACACAGCCTTAACACTGAAAGAAGGTCTCTGTGGCCAAGTGTTTAGCATGCTAGTGCAGCATAATGGCCCAGAAGCCTCTCACAGTGACTCTGAGTTCAAGCCCAGCTCAAGCTGGCTTCCTCTCTGATCGTATGTGGGAATGTCTGCAGCAATCTGCAGATGGCCATGGGTTTACCCCGGACTCTGTCCAGTTTCCTTTCACCATATTGCTTGCTGTCATTGTATAAGTTAAATATTCTTGAGTATGGCGTAAAACTTCAATCATACTGCTATAATGTCATGAACTCAAAGTCGTTCATTCATTCACTCAGGCTACATCTCTGCTGCCAAGAATGGCCTGAGTAACCAGGAAATGGAGCACCTGTTGTCTCTTGATGATGAGGTATTACAGGACATCTACCTGTATCACCTGCCTCCTAACGAACATGTCATCACATTACCTTCCCTGATCTGGAGGCGTGTCGTCTACGACTTAGGCGAATACCTTGTGGAAAGACGAGCGGACGGACGCTCCATAAAGGCTTGGTATCACAGGCAGTTTCAGCAAGTGGCAGAGGAGCGCTATTTGCAAGGCGAGGTGAAGGTCAAAGTTCACTCAGCTATGGTGGAATATTTCCTGGGGGTATGGAGTGAGAAGCCCAAACCTCTAGATCTGTACAAGATGAAAAAGCGATATTACCCCGATGCCCATCGTCAGGTTCCCGATCAGCCTCTGCTTCTGGGGTCATCCGTGTTTAACCTGAGAAAACTGACAGAGCTACCCCATCATCTGGTCTACAGCCAAAAGCTGACAGAGTTCAGGGCCTTGGTTGGCTGTAATTTAGAGTGGTTGTACACGAAGTGCAAAGCTGTGGGGCTCTCTGAGACACTAGATGATCTACAGCTGGCTATTTCTGCAGGGAAGGAAATGAACAAGGTTGACAAGATAGGTGACATCATAGCTGACCTCCAATTTGTGACTGACGTGCTTCTTCTAGGAAATGACAACATTAGGGAAAATCCAGTCAATGTAGGTGTGCAGGTGAGAAAGTCCCCGTATAAATAAAACCTCATTGATTTTGATATCTTCATGGATATGATCTACAATTTCAGTAATGATATACTTGGGTTTATTATTTTATTCTGTTTTGTACATGTTTTGTTTTAGTGTTTAACAGCTGATAGGAAACATTGCACCTGTAAAAGCAGAGAGGTTTTGGGGTGGAACAAATCAGAGTAAACATTTACCACTTGTACCTCAAACTTACAATTTAAAGCTGTAGCCAAATCAGTAATTTTGATTGGAGCCTGCTACATGATTGGTCAGCGGCTGATCAGCTATGGCAAAGAAAAATGCACTACACATGGTATTGTAAATGAATGATTCAGCATAAGAATGATGTGCGACTGAGTTGATCTGCTAATCAGATTAACGGTAACCTTAAAAACAAAGAGAATGATTTTAAGGAAGAGGAATGTATGTCTAAACATGAAAAAAAACATTCTCTTTTGAGGCATATTTTGTATTTTTTAATAACCCACCCGTTTTTCTCATATTTTCTGTCCATGGGCAGGAATATTCAGAGATCGGAACACATTGGGAACAAGCGATTCTTAAGAAAACTGTAGTTTAAGGTTATTTGCATACCCCAAGAAGAAAGCCTAGAAGCTTTCTTGTACTGTTAATTGTAAGGCCACCTCGTATACTTCATATTAAGAAATAAAAACCAAGCTTTTCATGTATCACTGGGTCTTTTTTCATGTAAAACAAGGTTAATCTGTTGGGTGTGGGTGGCCTGAATATTGGTATGACATCATACTGAGCCAGAGTTTCCAGGTTTCATTACAGTAACACACCCAGATCCCACCATGTGGTTTGCATCCAGTCTTAACAGTATCAAAATAAATGTATTACATACACTGCACATACCCTAATTCCTCAACCTTTTCACATATGAAAGAGAATACATATTTTTAAATTGATTTTGGAGATAAAACTTTATTGGTTGGATTGGCCAGTTTCAGGGCTTAGCTAAATGTTGTAAAATTGTCAGTCAAAACAGAATATAATGCCTTCAGAATATACATGTAGTTGAATAAACAGCTTTGAAACATGAGAAAAGGTTGAAGAATTATGGTATATATTAACCATGTCCGCGAATGTAAGTTTTATATGTAAGTTTTGTGTATATTTACTTCTGTGTTTTATAGCAAATGTATGCCAAACCTTATAAGATACATTTCTTCAGTATTCACAACATATTGCCTAATCCAGATTTAGCGATAAATTTGTCCTTGTTTTATTTTCTTAGTTGTCGTATATATTATTGGGCCATATTTAGTTTAACATGTACACATGCATGCATTCTCTTTCCAGATCCTTGGCCAGCTAGGTACAGGTAGCCAGAAGTCCCCTGCCTTACAGACCTTGGTCAAAGAGGCCAGGGAGTGGTGCGGCTCCCACCCTCACCCTGTACTGGTGCCCCAACACCCCTGTCTGCCCTCACCAGGTGGCCACCTAAGACTGACCATCAATGCCTACTTGCAGACTCCAGGAGCTTTCCGTAAGAAACACCATGCTTATAATAACTTGTGGATGAGATTGTTCTGTTAGCCAGATTTCTGAGCAGAGTGTAACGTAAAATTATTTGACTGCCTGTAAGCAAAAAGTTGTTGATTATCTGATGTGTTATGATCATTGCGGAGATCTTGATGGTACTAGTTACAGGTTCAGCCTAGTATTTTCGCTAATGCTATAAACAGTTGGTTTATGTACATGTATATCCTGATGTACACAGAATATGTTATTGTAATAAACAGAGGGCAGGTAAGGATAAGGGAGGTGGGATGTTGAGGTGTAGAATAGACCAGAATTAGTCTGGGGGTAGGGGATGGAATTAAATACAAATACTGTTACAGTTATAAACTGAAATATTTAGCTCATTATAACTGGACAATTTATAATTATATAATTTTGTTTCGGAAATAATTTTCCTGCTACGGCGATGTAGCAGCAGTTTTATAGTCAATGAGGTGGTCAAGGTTATTATTTTCTCTAAAATTTTTTAACATCGTCCACCTTATTGATTACAAAACTGACGCTCGACACCCATAGTAGGAAACAATATTTCAATTCTGTAACCCTCCCCAAAATGTTGAATGCAGGTATTCTCATAATTAAATAGGAAAAACTACAGTCATGTAAATACTTTCACACCCATTCGACGTAGCATTGGAAGATCCCATATTCTAAATTGTGCACAACGTGCAACGTCACCAGGCAAAACCATTGCTTCTAGACAAAAGGGGTACCAGTCTATATAGTCACTGATTTCAGTTCTGACGAGTATCAAACTGATGGCAAATGCAGCTGTTGAAAATAATCTGTGAAGTGTCTTAAACGGTGAAACATTCGTTGGTGCCAGTCTACTTGTACTCTTCAACACTGACACGTTTCTTACATGAAATGAACACTGCTGCCAAGTGTTCACATATCTTCTGCAGCACACTGGTTAATACCTGGTATGTGATACTTATCCATTCACTTTTCTCAGTGAAAACAACATCCCATTTGAAAAATGGGAAAAAAAATTTGTCCGTTTTATTTATGACGAGCGTTTAATATGTGACCCAATGGGAATAAAAACATGAGATTTATAGTCTTTGACCAGCTTCCTTATATGTAATACGAAAGCATTGAAGGTTATAGAATTGTAGATTTATTCTTTGTGCTTTTATAAAACTTTTATGATTTTTCTAGTATCGGGTAGGTGTAAAAACATCTTATGAATGGATGACTTACAGAGAATGGAGGACTTTCTTTCATGATATAAACATTGATGTTTTTGAGCAGGTAACTCATCAATTTTACGCACCTGTCTGGCTCTGCGTGAGGACACTAACAGCCTCCTGGTGGTGGAGATGGGTGGCAAGGTGCACAACTCTGACACCCTCAAAACCTATGATCTGGAGGATGGGCAGTCTGTGGCCACAACAGTACTTAGCAACAGGATGTGTAACATCAGACTGATAGACTCAGACAGGTTAGTGTATGCTTCTTGATGACAGGTGTGAAATGGGCAACTGAATGTGTAACATCAGACTGATTGACTCAGACAGGTTAGTTTGTGCTTCTTGATGGCAGGTGTGAAATGGGCAACTGAATGTGTAACATCAGACTGATAGACTTAGACAGGTTAGTGTGTGCTTCTTGATGGCGACAGGTTAGTGTGTGCTTCTTGATCACAGGTGTGAAATGGGCAACTGAATGTGTAACATCATACTGATAGACTTAGACAGGTTAGTGTGTGCTTCTTGATGACAGGTGTGAAATGGGCAACTGAATGTGTAACATCAGATTGATAGACAGGTTAGTGTGTGCTTCTTGATGATGGGTGTGAAATGGGCAACTGAATGTGTAACATCAGATTGATAGACAGGTTAGTGTGCGCTTCTTGATGGCAGGTGTGAAATGGGCAACTGAATGTGTAACATCAGACTGATAAACTCAGACAGGTTAGTGTGTGCTTCTTGATGACAGGTGTGAAATGGGCAACTGAATGTGTAACATCAGACTGATAGGCTCAGACAGGTTAGTGTGTGCTTCTTGATGACGGGTGTGAAATGGGCAACTGAATGTGTAACATCAGACTGATATACTCAGACAGGTTAGTGTGTGCTTCTTGATGACAGGTGTGAAATGGGCAACTGAATGTGTAACATCAGACTGATAGACAGGTGAATATGTGCTTCTTGATGATAGGTCTGAATTGAGCAACTTCAGACTGAAAGTCTCAGGTGGGTGTGTGCTTCTTGATGACAGGTGTGAAATGGGCAACTGAATGTGTAACATCAGACTGATAGACAGGTGAATATGTGCTTCTTGATGATAGGCCTGAATTGAGCAACTTCAGACTGAAAGACTCAGGTGGGTGTGTGCTTGTTGATTACAGGTGTGAAATGGGCAACTGAATGTGTAACATCAGACTGATAGACAGGTGAATATGTGCTTCTTGATGATAGGCCTGAATTGAGCAACTTCAGACTGAAAGACTCAGGTGGGTGTGTGCTTCTTGATGACAGGTGTGAAATGGGCAACTGAATGTGTAACATCAGACTGATAGACAGGTGAATATGTGCTTCTTGATGATAGGTCTGAATTGAGCAGCTTCAGACTGAAAGACTCAGGTGGGTGTGTGCTTGTTGATTACAGGTGTGAAGTGAGCAACTTTAGACTGATAGACTCAGGTGAATGTGTGTTTATTGATGGCAACAGGATCTGTAACATCAGGCTAATAGACTCAGTGAGGCTGCATGTTCAGATCGAGCTCTAGCTTACAGCTTCAGCTAATGCTTTAAATCGAGATGTTTGTCTGGTACCCAGAAATGTTGATGGGTTACCTCAAGCACCTGTGAATAAATAAATAAAGTAAATTTACTTTCTCACCTGTGCAGGTATATTCACTTGGAGTGGACAGGTGACAGGGATGATTACAACCCCACCTGTTACCAACGCCTGATCTACACCAGCTCCACCACTCTCGTCCCTCTACCCAAAGATATCAGCTGGCTGAGTCTGTCACCAAGTGGAACTACTTTTGCTTACGCTGTTGGTAAGATATCTTCTCTTCGCCCTGACACATATTCTGTTCACACCTCACAGATACATGCATTGTTTTGAGAGATGGATTAAAGGTGACATTTTTTGATAAAGTTGTTGTTGTTAGTAGGCATCTCCTGTTCTTGTATAAGATTGTTTAAATTACCTTTTGTTGTAACAATTACTACCGTTGAATTTGCTTTTATTTATTTCATTTTCATTGCTTTTAGGAAATAATGTTTTTGTGCGACGCGGTGATTCCATTCTAAAATCAAGAAGAGTAACAAAGGAAGTAAAATTAAGTCAAACTGATTCCGTAACACACTTGGTTATCTCCCCTGATGACAATTATCTCGTCACAACAACACTAGAAAATAAACAGTTTGTCTGGGAACTGGAAACTAACAGCTGTCTCCATGAATTGGGAAGTGCAGAGAAAAGTTTTGCCGGCAGCAGCAAGGACCTGCACTGCGTTCACATCACCAAAAAGAACTGGTTGATCTGTCCCGGGCTGAATTACAATACAAGGAACCAGATTTATGTGACAAATATAGAAACTGGGGAAAAAGTGTGTGAATTAAAGGGAGCAAGCAGCCATTACAGTATCGAGTTAATACGTATAAATCCTAGAGAAAATATCGTCCTTCTGGCAACTCGTGACGACTGTGTGATCAACGGCATTGAGGATAAGTGGGGGATGCTGTGGAACCTGGAATCTGGAACGTTGTTGTCACAGTGCTCTGCTGTCAATGGCCCTTACACTGAGGTCAAACTGGTCGAGGATGGTGACGATATGTTTGTTATCTTGTGTGAAAAGCGCAGCCCTGTCATCAATATCCTGTGGGCTGGATCGGAGTCGGATCCGTTAGAGACGGCGGTTTTGGTCCATGTTCTGGTAGCCCACAATGATTCTATCATACAGCTGGTCCTGAACGAGGACATACTGGTGTCAGCTTCACAAGACAACACTGTGAAGGTGTGGGACTTCAGAGAGATCAGGGCGGAGCTTCAGAGCCGGGTGCAAACAGCGGAATCACCAGAGGAAGCCAAGTTTTGCCCATCCTTAGAGGAAGGAAAGCTACCAGTGCCGGGTAGGGATCAGATCAAAACCACAGCCATGGTAGTCTGCGAGTAAGTAATCTAAGGAGAATCACGATTGATTGCAGGAATGATTTAAATAGTTATGTTTGATTTAGGTTTTATCTGATACTATTACATAATGCATTAGTCACATGGTTACTCAGTGATAGGATACAGAAATATATGGTGTCAGTAACCTTTACTATATATTTACATGTGTCCTGTCTCTTAGTAACCAAGTTATTAGTTTATTATAATATTTTTCGGGATAATATTACATGTGTATACATGTACATTTGTGGTCAACATCAAATATTATACTAGCAAGCAATAACATGTCACCCAAAAATCGGTTTAGTCTCGCAATACAAAAGATGGCATGGGATACCATTACTTCTGTGAGGAACTTAAATTTTTTTCTTTATAGTGTGGTAAAACAAGGATGGGAGGAATTGAGTCAGTTTCAAACCAGGTAGATTAATAAAGGCCAGGTGCATTTTTCTGTGTGGAAGTTGCTAGTTTCATCGTGATTCTTTTAGACTTTCATTGTTGTGGTGTTGTACACAGTGCATGTAAATGTTATGTTATATTTCACTTAAAGGGAAAGACCTCTAAAAATCGAAGTAGGCATCACCAGGTGGACCGCTAAAAACTTATGCTCAAATATATTTACATTCATTTTTTTAGATTTTTGAGAAAAGAATTAAAGGGGCTCAATCATTTAACTTCTAAGGAGGGTTTTGTGGACCATACCATCAGAGGTTATGAACTCTGACATCACAGGAAGTTTGTCCAACTCTAATCTTGACAATGAATGTTGGAATAACTCATTTTACCCATGAGTGAAAGATTACTGAAATAATGTTCCCAATAATTCCTTCATTCTGGTGAACATAAGAAAAAATGGTGATGTGACGTCAGAATTGCTGGATACCATCAGTGTGGCTCATAAAACCCACCATTGTTTTCAGATATTTGAATGCCTTTCAACACTGTCAAAAAAATCTAAAAAATAAATGAAAGTATTTTTACACATAGTTTTCAATTGTCTTTATGAGGAACCTTACTTCATGTTTTAGCTTTCTTTTACTTTAGAGTTGACACCCTGGTGGTAACTGAGCCTGGGAATCTCAGACACTTCACCAATATCAAACCTATATCAAAATATAATCAGTATATTATGTTCACTTGTGGCTTTAAGTCAGGAGGTGTCATAAACTCCTGGTGAAGTGTCATGGTTTCCCCGGTCTCTACCCAGTTTTCCCCACCCATAAATTTGACTCTTATCGTGAATAAAATAAGCACCATATCAAAGACAGTAAATTGAGTACTCATTTTCACTCTTCCAGGAACCGAGCTGTGGTTGGCAGCAAGGATGGGTTCCTGATATTTTATGACCTGGTCACCTGCACACAGTTGGGTCACATCAGGCCATGCACAACTGAGATCATTGGTATACTGGTTACGAAGAACAAACAGCATGTTGTGGCTGCATCTCCTAAGTCACTTTTCATACTGGAATCTAATGGAGGTAAACATAGTGGGTACTGCCTAGATTTGCTAATGCATTCCCTAAAACTGCTAACCTTTGTATCAAAAAGTGTGCAGGGCTGAACATAAACTTCATACAAGTGGTATTGATGGATTCTTTGGGTAAATCTGAGACGAGTTAAAGGTATTCATATGGGTGGGTCATATTCAGGTGGGTCTGAGGGATTGTTACAGCTCGGTCTGAGGGATTTGTACAAATGGGTCATTGCAGGGGTAGAAATGACGTCTGTCTACCTGTTGGCGACAGGCAATTTTTATCGGCGACAGGTCACAAAAAAACTCAGCTGTTGCAGCGACAGTTAGACACAAAAAGTTTTCAATCATGTTTAAGTCAATATCCATGCATGTCTGTGTTTCTGAAGTCTGTATATTTACTAGGCCTTTCCATAATCAGAATGTTGATGCAAAACTTCGTCATGTTCGGCCCAAACAAGTGAACACTGTTAGGACGTCATCTAGTGGACAAGGCCTTCGTCAACGAACCTATCGCCTTTATGCTTTCAATTCCGAGACCAAACATACCTTCAACATTGAAGAACGCGCTTCGGTTATTACAGCAACAGCAAAATCAGATCTGCAAAAAGCCGTTTTTGTTACGTAAAATGCCTTTTGTAACACTTTTTCTTAAGGGTCCACAGCTATCCTGGAAGGAATAGTGTCTACAGGTGCCACTCAACCTGAACTAGAGAACAGTCAAAGGAGAGCAGCGAATCAATCAAAAGTTGAAGTGTCACCCATGACTCAGAAGTTTCTCAACATTGCATTTGCAGAAGATTAAATCAAATAAATAAATAACAAAATGTGAAATTAATATATATAGTCTCGGCCTCTTCCTAACGCCCAAAATTGTACAGCTCTAAGACCACATTGTTTACTTTTCTCGCTCGAGGACTATGCGTGGCATTGCAGGTGTAAAGGGGAACAACTCAAGACACACATAAATCTAAACGCACACGACAGAGTGGTTTTCCTCGGTCGTTTCCCTTGAATGGGAAGCGCATGCATACGCAAGCACAGACTGAACTGTCGGAAGTAAGTTTCAATTTAATTGATCGACTGTGCAGAAGTCCCAATCATGACAGAATATTGAATAAAAAGGAAAATGGTACTGAAACCAAATATTCTTGTAACACAGTAGACTGATATTGCTTTGCCAAGGTGACGGTGTTGACAGAAAATTTTATGTTCACAAAAATGTGACAATGGCGACTTTCTAAAAGTAACACTGATGGGGACAGGTGACTGGTAGAAAAAAAATCTACCGGTTTCTGTGACAGGCGGTTTTAAAAAAACACCTCTTGGTCTGAGGAATTTGTACAGCTGGGTCAGAGGGATTTTGTACATCTGGGTCAGAGGGATTTGTACCGCTTTGTCCGAGGGATTTGTACCGCTTGCTCTCAGGGATTTGTACCGCTTGGGGTGAAAGATACATATAGGCATAATTACTGTACATGTACTCTGATTAGAAAATGTGCCGGTTGTAAATATACCGGTTCAGTGAAATGTAGTTATGTCAAAAATACCAGAGACTTGTGTCTGTATCTGTGAAAAGATTTCAGGGTCAAAATGGGGCCTCCTTAGCTCAGTTGGTTTACACGCTAGCGCAGCGTAATGACCCAGGAGCCTCTCACCAATGCAGTCGCTGTGAGTTCAAGTCCAGCTCATGCAGGCTTCCTCTCCGGCCGTGTGTGGGAAGGTTTGTCCATAAGCTAGCACAAATGTCAGTTTTGTGGTAAACTGTCCACACGTGTGCTTATACCTGAATCACATCTTTCTTACAGATACTATTATCAGGGAAATCACTGCCCCAAAGAAAATCAACTGTTTATCAGAGGCAAGTGACATCATAGTGGCTGGTCATGGAGGGATGGAAGCATATGGTTATGCCTGGAATCTACACACAGGTGTGTCTGCAAGCAGTTCATAAAGGAATCCAAGCTTATATTTAGGAGCAAATCTGTTCAGCTAGCATTTACAACATGCTAATGACACTTCCGATATAAGAATATAAGATCTCACTAGCATGGCACTAACTCACAACTACATGTAGCATACACAGGCTTCCAGGTTTCCTGGACCATTTCACTGATCTGCTAATGTAGAGTTGCTTCACTAGTTTGCTGATATCGTCATCATTTGCATTGTTTGTTGTTGTTTATTTTTTTTTTTTAGATAAAAATATTACTGCCCAGTCAGGGTACTTGAAATGTGTGTGTAAGTGTTTTCAGCAGGTTAATGTATTAGGACTACGTGTACAACATTATCATTTATATCCAGTCTTTGGGATTCGTATCACAATAACATACATCTGTTTGCTTTGCACACTGGTTCTACGACTGTCAAGTCCCTCACATATTCTCATATTTTAATATGTATTTTTTTTCTTACTGTTATGTAGATCTTCACTTCTTAGAACTTGCTGATTTTATTGTTTTTCTAAAATGGTACATCATGTTTTTGGATTTCAGGTGAATTGCTTGCCAAGTTTCAAGGACTGTATGGTTTTCACTGGATAGCCATTAATTCCAAAGGAACTCATGTATGTATATCTTCTAACTACCTCTTATTTCAGTGGTTGGAAACCTGTGGCCATACACATAAGTATTTCAGTGTGTCAACATATACCTTTACAAATTACTGTCACCAAGACAGTAATATTTATGCATGTGGTCTTAACTTTAAAGGTTAAGCAAAACCTGTCAGAGTCTTGCGTGTGTATATATTTTTCTTCTGCTATGAATTTCACTAAACATATCTGGGTTTTCACAGATTACACCAAGAACTTTGTTTTCCATATTCTTGATGTCCTGGAAAAGTTACCTTCAGAAATAATGTGACAAAACATAGGGTATGGGCCTGGTCATTATTCATGATGTAAAGTCTGTTCTTTTCTGTTTTATCTCATTGTAATTTTAGTGAAGCCACCTCATGAGTCAGGGATTCCCTCTCCCTCAATGAGGCCTTGGTGACAGTAAGTGGTCGTTTTTGCTGGTTTGGCAGCTTGCAAAATCATGAAGAGTTACTTGACCAGCGTCTGTATATCATAAGGGAAAGTTCGTTAGTAGCTTGCCAAGGGTCAGTGGTTTACCCTGGGCTCTCCCCACCAAACTAACCACCATTGTAGCAGTGAAAACTTCTTGAGTGTGGCATTAAACAACAATCAGTCGAACCATACCTGTGTATACTACAAGGTTTGATGTTGAAAAAACAAATCAGATATTTCAAACTCTCCAGTATTTTTAATATCTTTCACTTTTCAGCTTGGAGGTTCATTCTTTGAGTATCCAGTCCTCTATTCAGTGGAGTCAGGTGATATCCTGACAGCCCTGGACAAGGCTGATGTGATGATGTCATCACAGTCCTTCCTGGTGTTTAGCCCAGATGACCGCTACCTCGCTGGCGGATCCACTGACGGGAGCGTCCGGGTTATTGATGGCCAAAAGGGAAAATACCTCTGCCGCTTTCAGCAACTCTCCTCAGCCATACAGGGCTGTTTTTCACCAGACAGCAATATTTTGGTCACGACCGGTTTCCGCACGTTGTTCTTGTGGTCAATGGAACAAGGTACTTTGTTATGGTCACTTTCTCGGCACCACGACTTTGTGGTCAAGCTGAAGTTTTGTCTGGATGGACGGTATCTGGTGACCTCCTCCAAAGACAAGAGAATTGTGGTTTGGGATTGGAAGCATTTATACTCAGTCTGTGATCACATGGCTCACTGTCCAATAGATGTCATGGATGTGGCAGACGATCTGACATCGGTTATCTATGCTCCCGATAGCGTCAGTTATGTAGCTATTCTCAAACCTAACCCGTACATGACCCAAAAGTTGAATGGTCAGATACAGCACACTCTGGCATCTCGTTTCCATGACGCCCAAGCTGTGGCCCTCTCATTCTCCAGTCAGGGCCTGACAAGGGAGACAACTAGGGCTTGTATTCTCCTGTAAGTCTATATGATGTTAAGTTTGTTACGATAGATACTATAATCTAGACCACATGGTCTGTAAAGAGTACGTAAAATAGTGGTCAAGGACAGAATAAATGCTTAAAAAAACAAAAAAAAAACATCATGGAATCTGCAGGAAAGTGCTGTGATTTTACATTCTGTACTGCATTTTTATAGTATGTATTTACACGTTTTGAACTTGTTCTGGTGGTGAAACTTTTAAATTGGTTTATTCTCCTGTAACCATAACAACATTGAAATATGTTCAGTTTAATAATGAGATTATGCAGGGATAGGCTCTGATTTTACATTCCATTATGTACTTTTTGCAGTATATTTCTACGCATGTTTTTATAGTGATTTTCTTAGTGAAACCTTTAAGCCAGTTAAACTGTGTTACCACTTTAACTCAGAGCATCTCTTTGATTTGAACATATTTGGCATTTGTGTGTATCTTATAAATGACAAACTTATTCAAATTTAGCTAGAAACATTCCAAAATGTATATAAGGGTATGGGTATATTATTAGACAAACTCATTAGTCATATCAGTTTCTTCTAAAATTTGTGACACCTTGTGTGCTCATTTCAGCCAATACCTGTGTAACAGTCTAACAGGAATATTGAGTTTCCTTTTTCTCACGTGGTTAAACCATCTAATGAACAACATTGAATATCTTCTCTTTTCCAAAAGGCTGGTAAAGATATGTAATATTCTGCTTTCAACACTACTAATATCTGTCGCAAATTTTAGAAGAAATAGGGTATTGGTACGTAAAGTAGCATAAGTCCATTATTCGTAACCTTCTGATATTGGTGATGGATTATTTCTGTTTTTGTCTTTCTTTTTGTTTTTTTTTTCCTTGTCACATACAGAAGATGTTTGTAGTTACAGATCTGGGTATATGGCTTTGTATCCAGAAGTACAGATGTTTTATTGTAGTGCTGAATGGTACTCGTACACAGACCACCAATTTTACAGGTTTATGAAATTATGATTTGTTATAATATGTGACATAGTGTTAACATATGAGATTTGAAAGTCAAACTTTTTATAAACATTGTTGAAACTTGCATCTTTTATATGCATTGTTGAAACTTGCATCTTTTATAAACATTGTTGAAACTTGCATTTATGACTTTTTTGTAAGTGGTTATATACAGTAAGTGATATATTGTTATGTTGTTTACCAGTAGTATATATAATATACCAGGTGCAGGGAAACTGAATGACAATGCCTTAGTTAAGCCCGCCTGCAGAAAAGAGCCCAGTACTTAGCTATTGACCAGAGGAGGTGGTTGCCTCAGTTAGAAAGTTAAATGCAGACAATGAGCATTTGGCTCACAGATAGCTGTGAAGCATACCATGTGACCAGTCATATGACCCCTCACATAGCTTATCATATGATGCAGTGGAGCAGAGTTTACTCCTAATTTTATTGTTAAAACAGCGACATCGTCGTTTACGAGCTTAATTCTTATCGACGAAAATGGATGAATCCGCTAATAGATCCGTCATCATTTCGGATGCCATTTTGAACGAACCGCAGGGAAAAGTCACATGATTTATAAGCGCATTTCTATTGGTCTATTCATGTATCTTTCTGAGCTGGTGGCTTACACTCACAGCACATGGTGAGATTTTTCACTGAAAATATCAAACAGGCAAGATATTTGAGTCACAGTCTCGCGAGTTGAAGACCTCGGTAGAACAAAATGAGGTTTTAGTTACTCCTGGTTATTAGATAAGCATTTGGCTATCATCTGCGGCAGGCTTTAGTTGTAGATTTCTATTCCTAAGGTTGATTTTTTTGTGGGAATGGAGGAAGTGTACCTGTAGGTGTGTAGAGATCTTTATGGGATCTGGTCAGAATTATTCATATCTTCTGTCGCACATTATTGTTTGATTTGTAAGTATGGAATCCAGTATGGTAGATTTACTTCACACATCCGCTTTTGTCAAGTATTGACAGTTAACATTCAACTCTTCATCAAATAATTAACCGTTTGATATTCGTGTAAGTTATTCAAGGAAAATTCACAACACGAGCGAACAGAGAGTCCGCAGAAGTTCTCTGTTCTTATGTAAGGAATCCTGTAATTGGTATTAAATATGCCTCACGTGATTTAATGATATTTGACTTTTTGTTAGACTTTGTTTTGTTAGAACATGCACAATCTGTATGAAGAATGTATTTTATCATACATTGTCTTTTGTCGTCCTTACAAGCAGGTGTTTTCAAAGCCTACTCATATATCTGACTAGCTTTCCTTCCTACTTATATCTGTGATATTACCTTCAGTTTTATACATATTATGCTGTTATACTGTTATGCCACACTGTTTTGTTAAGTGTTATTTTGTGTCTGTCTCTGACATTTTTACATACGTGTATGTATAAACTGTATCAATACTCTATATTTTAGTATAAAATCTGTTCTACCTCAACTTTCTTATTGACATTACTTTATTTACTCCTATGAAAAAATAAAAGTTCAGACAAAAAAAAGTTGTTTTTTTTTTTACTTTTACAGTGTGTAACAGTGCTACCACTAAAAAATTCAGCAGCTGCATCACACACAAAAAGTTGAGAGTAAATACGAATGATTAGAGTAGTCCATGCAGTAGGCCAACCAGTTCTGTTTCCTTTCTCTAACCACTCCGTGCTGAGTGCCAAACGAAGCAGCAGCAAGTACCATTTTTACAGTGTCAGGTGGGACCCGTGACCGATTTGATCCCAGGATCTGCTGATTTCGATCAAACATACTGCATCAGATTCAGATATTCTCATGCTGTCATTCATATTCAGTCTTAAGAGATAGATTTTATGAAAGTATTCTGAAAACTATCTTCTCTCAAAATTAGGATTTCATGTAAATCATATTAAAAACAGCAAATAAGTATATTGTGCGTGCTTAATGTAAATTGAATTGTCGGGGACAAAATTGTTTCACAATGTTAAATGGTTTATTATTAAAGGTGTGATCACACATTTAGTAACTATGAAGGTGACATTCCTGTACATGTACTGTATTGCTTTAACAGCACAGTTAGAGTTATCTCCCTTTCTCACTTCTGCGTATGGTCTTGCATTCACAGCTAACATGAATTAATGATTTTGGCTTTAGGCCACATCAGTAATATCACAGCTTTATAATGTGACAACTAACCAAAGTTTGGTTTAATGCGTACCTGAGCCTACAGTCCAAAACATACTTGTAGACAAGAGTGGTATACTGTATTAAATTTGTATGATACATAATATAGGAGGTAAATATTTGTGCAAGCTGAGCCGCATATTAACACAATATGGTGAGTATACACCACATTTATAAAAACACATCTAAAATAAAATAAAAATAAAGTTATTTTTCATGTTCTTTGAAAGCTCCCGTCCATTCTTAGTCAAAAATAAAAACATACACAACAGAAATATGGTAAAAAAAAAAAGGAGCAAGGAGAGGGTATAGACGGCATATAGATAATGTATTATAACATGCATAAATGAATACTCATTAGGAAATGTTGAATACTATCAAATGTGTACTGATATCTCTTAATTAGGTTTACTGAATGTTTTTCTTCATCAAATATCAAGTGAAATCACACTGAAATACACTGCACTGCACTTCTAATCATTTCTGTAACATCACTTTTCAATCGTACATTTAATCAGCATACAGCAGAGATCATTTTACATAAAGTGTTACCATCATTCAGTTTGGCAGCCATCATGGCTGAGCCAATGATTGACATACAACATTATTCTCTCTACAAAATTTCAGTAAACTACATATATCTTATCACAGTTGCTTAGCTGTACATTTCATATGTAAAAGCATCATAATAACTTTGTATGAAACAAAATAGCAGGTAATTCAATATGTTATAAAACTATAAGGTTCAAAAATTCATTTCTGCACTAAATCTTGTTTCCCAGCTGTGTCTGTTTTCAGTAAGTTTTACTTTGTTTTTCCCAGCAGTCCTTGAGCAGTGTTGAAAAGGTTGATAGGACTGTTTCCGTCAGTCAGCAGTACACTCTCCAGACCAAGGGATTTCAGCATCTGTACCTGGAAAAGGCCACATGAAGAATTTGGAAGATAATATCTTGTATTTATTTATTTATTTGACTGGTGTTTTACGCCATACTTCAAGAATATTTCGCTTTATGACGTGGCCAGCATTATGGTGGGAGGAAACCAGGCAGAGCGTCTATATCTTGTAAGCTGAATGTCCATCTTAAATACATGTACGTACTTAACCTGCTCTTAGTAACCTCAAAGTTATCCTGTAACAGACTGCTGGAACTAAACATTAGAGCATGGGCAACAGCTGAGCCGCAACTTCACAAACAGGGGCCAAGGGTTTCATAATCCTGAGTAAGTTCAACCCTGTGAAGATATGTCAACCTCAACACCTGTCTGCCACAAGGAAACACTAACAGGAGATGAACACCAACTGGTTAAAACCTGTTCGTTTCAGTCCTAAATCTGTAAAAACTGAAAGTTCTGACAAGCTAACACCATGTTACGATAAGTCGAACTTTCAAAGCTAGAAACTAAGCAATGTAAAGAACTACTAAAATCTGAATTAAGAAAAAATGGTTATGTTCAGTTATTGTACATTTATCTCTAGGGCCGCCAGAGAATCAAGGCAATATTTTTTACCTCCATTTCTGGTCCCGATGTGGCTATGGCAGAGATGGTGTCAGCTCCCAGGGTGTCCACTATGTCACTGAACTTCTTCACCTGTGATAAAATAAGTACACATTTTTAATATAGCTTAGTTATTTACATTCAGATTTTCTTCACTGTATTCCAGGTGCCTTGCATGTTTAAAATGCACGACATAACACCAGATTACCCAAATTGAAGATGTATGTATGCTTGAGGTTTTATGTCATACTTAACAATTTTTCAGTCATATGACATCAAACCAATAGTTAAGAAGAGTTTCGTGATAGCAGACAAGACCTGAAGGAATTTATGACACTTTTTAATAATTAATTAGAATTAGTTGTGCCAAAAATTATTGTATAAACTGATGGACATACATGTAACAATGCCATACCTTAAAACAATCCATATGTATGTATTTATTTATGTATGCTTTGCGATTTATGTTATACGTGTACTTAACAATTTTTCGATCATATGACGACGACGACGAGGTGTGTGTAGATGTACTGTGTCTTCTTGTAACAGGGAAAGTCCACGCCACCAAAGTGCTGCTGCCAATGAATTATCATGCTGAAGACACCAGACAAGACACCCCATCTAGTCACATTATATTGACACCGGGCCAACCAGTCCTATTTTATTACTGTAATCTTTCAGTGTTGAGTGCTAAGTGAGGCAGCAACAAGCACTGTTTTTAAAGTCTGGGTTTGATCCCAGGTCTCTCAACTTCTAAAACCCATAATGCAGGTTTTTTTAAGTACTTTAAAAAATGTTGAGCAGTGTACTTGATGTGAATACTTCATACATGTGTACCTCAGTCATCATGTCTGTGACTGGAAAAAACGAAAGTGCCTGGGGATAACCACAACTTGTTAGGTATCTGACAATAAACCTCCTCACCTTATGCGAGATCTAGTCAGCAACCCCATTAGTCAGAAAATTGGTCACCGTTCAGCACCTGAACTGAATGAGCCGGAAAGGCCTTTTAAATGAGAACACTTAACTCTTAACTTCTACTCAACATCACACATGCAAGGCCCAGTTCTTCGAAAGTGCATTAGCTGATACTGGTATTAAGCCATATTCTATATTTAAATTTTAGCCAAACTCAGCAGACAAATCAGTTCTCCAAAGTCAATAGCAGCAGTTTGACTTCACATTTAATATACTGGCGTACATTTTTTTTTAGGTTAAGTACAAAACTGAAGACTGGGCTTAAAGTCAAATCTGGTTCAAGTCTTAAATCAGTTTTAATCAGCCAAGCCCTGAAATATTTCTATATGCTGCATCCACTCTACATTTTCTACAGGTTGTTGTTGAACACACCACTTAACAGAGATACCTTGTGATCAAACCTCACCTCAATGCAAGATAATTCTCTGCATTTCTCCACTTCCAGATCATTCATTTCTTTTCTGTAGGAGAGTTCAGATGATCTCGTCTTAAACAGAATGAAAAAAATAATGAACAAGCATTTGGGGAGTACACTGAAACAGATGGGCTAAAAATGAGCTACAACTGAGCCAGTTGGACAACAGCTGAGCCGCAACTGAGCCAGCTGGACAACTGAGCCACAACTGAGCCAGTTGGACAACAACTGAGCTGCAACTGAGCCAGCTGGACAACTGAGCCACAACTGAGCCAAATGGACATCAACTGAAGCCAGTCGGACAACAGCTGAGCCAGCTGGACAACAACTGATCCAGTTTGACAACAGCTGAGCCGCAACTGAACCAGCTGGACAACTGAGCCACAACTGAGCCAGTTGGACAACAACTGAGCCAATTGGACATCAACTGAAGCCAGTTGGACAACAGCTGAGCCAGTTGGACAACAACTAAGCCAGCTGGACAGTAACTGAGCCAGATGGACAACAAGTTTCAATTACAAAGCTAGCTGGACAACATCTGAGTCAGTTTGACAACAACTAAGCTGGCTGGACAACAACTGGGCCACAACTGAGCCAGTTGTACAACAACTGCATATATTAATGACATTACCACTGACAACTGAAAACATGAGAAAGAAATTGTAAACAGCTATGATTTATATGCATTCAATGTGGAAACTGTTCAACAAAATTAAGAGATTTCACACTGAGAAGAACGTGTACAGAGGTGTGCTGACAAACAACTGAGCACTCACCAGATCTTGTATGCTTACAAACAACTGAGCACTCACCAGATCTTGTATGTTTACAAACAACTGAGCACTCACCAGATCTTGTATGCTTACAAACAACTGAGCACTCACCAGATCTTGTATGCTTACAAACAACTGAGCACTCACCAGATCTTGTATGCTTACAAACAACTGAGCACTCACCAGATCTTGTATTTCCAGCTGTGAATAGTGCTGAATTTCCTCAGCCTGTGCCTTCAGTTTGGCAGCTGTAACAGAAGACACAAATTATTATAATTATTTTTTTTGGCAATTGTTTTTTTACCTTCCTGATTTTCTGATATTTTTCTCTACATTCTCTAATAATAAATGCTAAAAATCACTTTTGATATGCCATCATGGAGCTTCTATTTTGTCAGTAATTTGGCTATTAGTTTTTAAAGGTATAGGATTTAACAAGGGGGCGTTTTCATCCCACTGCCAACATTATAGTTCTTTTATCTATTCAGTTTTTTATTTGATTGGTGTTTCACACGGTACTCAAGAATATTTCACTTATATGCCAGCGGTCATCATTATGGTGGGAGGGAACAGGGCAGGGCATTATAGTTATTATGTCAGTACCTAACATTATACGCTTGTCTTAAGGCATATGTAGTGAGTTGCCTCAAGCTTCCCAGATGCCAAATCTGAGTTTGGCATAATAAGCACTGTCCACAGTGTCATAAGGAAATCCATTTTTAGACCAAGAAGCTATTCTGAAACATCTATTTTAATGACTGTGACTGAGGAAAGAGATGCAATGAACCAGGAGCCTCTCACCAATGCTGTCTCTGTGAGTTCAAGTCCAGCTCATGCTGGTTTCCTCTCCGGTCATACATGGGAAGGTCTGACATTAACCTGTTGAGGGACATGGGTTTCCCCCAGGCTCTGCCCAGTTTCCTCACACCATAATGCTGGCCGCCGTCATATGAGTGAAATACTCTTGAGTACGGCGTAAAACACCAATCAAGTAAATAAATAAATAAATAAATAAATAATGGTCAAGAGTTATGATGGGCTGACAACAGAAAATTAGTTCAGTCAAATAAGCCAGCCAGGGTGCCTTCTCCACAGTACTAATGCTTGATAATCATCAACTGACTAGTAACTGGGAATGACACTTTATTTACACATACTCCTCTCTAATAACCTCCTTACCCTCGATCTCACTGGTGCACTCTATCCTTGTCTTCTCAGCCTCGGCTTGAGCTTCAGCTTTTGCTTGTCCCGTGGATTCCACAGCCGACGTCACAGCCCGCAACTCGCACAACGTGATTCTCGCCTTCTCTGCCTCTTTCTCATTGGCCAGTTTCTGGCGCTCAAGTTTTCCTCGGGCAGCTTGTTCCATTCTCTTGGCTTCATGTGTAGCAGCTGCCTCTATAGAACTTAAGAAATCAAGAACTTAAGGTTCAAAACCTTTCTAAAAATCAATAAACTGAAGAGAATCTTTTCACACGAGACAGAATAAGTCACTCATAAAAGCAAATTCATTTTGGTGTCTGAGACCATTTTTTCCTCTCAGAACAACATACCCGTCATATCACTACCCAATAACTTGTGGTATAAAGAAGTGGAAAATAATAGTATAAAAAAATTTTCAGTAATTCAGAAACTTACTTAGTTGCGATCTCAATGGCCATCTGAACAGACTTCATCAAACTGTCTCTCATCTTGAGGTCTACTGGTTCTATACTCTGGATGTCAATACTTGTGACCACCTGGTAACAGAATACCATGGATTTTAATACATGTGACCAACTGATAACAGAATAGTTCTGGATATCAATACTTGTGACCAAATGATAATAGATTACTCTGGAATTCAATACATGTGATCAACTGATAACAGAATAGTTCTGGATATCAATACTTGTGAAACCCTGGTAACAGATTACTCTGGATGTCAATACATGTGACCAACTGATAACAGAATAGTTCTGGACATCAATACTTGTGACCAAATGATAATAGATTACTCTGGAATTCAATACATGTGATCAACTGATAACAGAATAGTTCTGGATATCAATACTTGTGACCACCTGGTAACAGATTACTCTGGATGTCAATACATGTGACCAACTGATAACAGAATAGTTCTGGACATCAATACTTGTGACCAAATGATAACAGATTACTCTGGATGTCAATACATGTGACCAACTGATAACAGAATAGTTCTGGACATCAATACTTGTGACCAAATGATAATAGATTACTCTGGATTTCAATACATGTGATCAACTGATTACAGAATAGTTCTGGATATCAATACTTGTGACCAAATGATAACAGATTACTCTGGATTTCTATACTTGAGATCAACTGATAAAAGAATACTGTGGATGTCGATGCTTGTGTGATGGCCTGGTAAAAAAAATAGGTATCATTACTGTCATTACTCTGGATGTCAATACTTGTGACCAACCGATAACAGAATACTTCTGGATATCAATATTTGTAACCACCTGACAAGAGAATACTTCTGGGTATTAATACTTGTCAGCATATGACAACAAAATACTTCTGGATATCAATTCTTGTGACATAACAAATGATAAGAGAACACTCCATATAACATTACATGTACATACACGTATTACTGGCACTTACTGGCAAGCCCCATCAGACTTCAACCTACCATGTTGTTCACATCAAATCTGAGCTGAGGTTTAGGAGGATTTCCAAACACCGCAGAATGGATGATGTCAGAGGAGTGACGATGAAACTCATCAAATGTCACCTGGGCTACAGACGCTCGGATACAGCTGCCTGTCAATCAAATAAAAATAATCCAACCTTTGAATCAATAAGTTCAATCAGCACAGGTAAAGGAGCGGTGCCTGAATCAGAATCTGATAATACTGAAAAACGGTTGTGAGAAATATGGCAATGGCCGACCTACTTCACAATGGAGATTACTGCAAGCTTTAACTAGATAATGTAGACTGAGTGAGTATGGCTATTACTACTGAAGTCATTAAACGCAACACACAAGCTGATAAATAATACAAGAAAATTTTAACCTCTTCCAAAAAAAATGTAAAGAAAAAATACTCCCCATTATATTGCAGATGTGACCTTATACCATTGTATGTGCTTATGGGAAAAATATAAAACAGTAACTCTCCTCAGCCTCTCGCCGTGAGTTTGCTGAATATTGCTGACACAGAGTTAAATCATAATCATTCATTCATTCATTCACTCATTCATAATAACCTCTAAGATTGTCCATTTAAGGAATTCATTTAACTGTTGTTGTTTTTTTTGTATCTAAATATACTGTGCATGTACATAAGCCACATGTAGCAACATCACCTGTTACAAACAATTCAATTGCATTTACCTATTTGTCTGCAAGCAAAGCCGATAAAATCCGGTATAGCAAATATTGCTAGCTCAGACTCCTTCTTCCCTCTTGTGAACTGTTGTTAATAAAAGAATGGAACAAGTATTAAACCATAGCAGAAATTTTGTTTGTTTGGGAAAAAAAAGCATATGTATCACCTGTATACTGTGGAGGTGTAGGTGTATATAAAACAGAAGAAACACACAGAGATAAACAACCCCAAGTATGGTTTATATATATGTATATATATATGGTTTATATATATATATATATATATATATATATATATATATATATTTATATTTATACAAATATTCAAATTTCTGTATTTTACCCAAAGTTTAGCATTTTTCAAGTGACATGGTTTGCTTGATTCTGATTGATTCATCCACCTTATAGGGCCATGTAAGAGTTTGTTGTGAAGTTCAGAAATATCCAGACAAACTTAAAATTGTTGGCATCAAAAGTATCATTTTACTGCACTTATTGCCTCTGAAAGTGCATTTTCACAAGCCAAACTTCAGGTGATTGACAGTACATGAAGGCTTACAAGTGCTGTTTCTCACCTCAAAATGATTATTGAAGGCTATCTGAAGTCTTAGTCTGGCATGGTCAGAAGTCTCCACCTAGATGGAAGGGAGGTAAATCTGGCAGGTTATACTAAATGAATACATATACTGTACTGTTCTACTCAAAATATCACTTTGACTGTAACCATTATGATATTACACAATGCACAAGTTATTTAAGAATTCAGCTGCTTGAATGTGAAATATGCCACACAAAAATGACACAGTAACATTTATTGGACTCACATCCCCATAATAAAATTGATTTATTTATTTTATTTATTTGATTGGTGTTTTACGCCTTACTCAAGAATATTTCACTTATACAACGGCAGCCAGCATTATGGTTGGAGGAAACTGGCTTGGGGAAACCCACGACCATCCGCAGGTTGCTGGCAGACCTTCGGCCGGAGAAGAAGCCAACATGAGCTGGACTTATACTCACAGCGACTGCACTCAACGAAACACTGTGGAAAGTTTGTTTCCTCATTTTCTCCCCAAGTATTATGACTCATCCCCTCCCCACCTCACCCCACCCCAAGTAAAACTACTCTGTTTTCCAGGTAAAATAACTCATTTTCCCTTACGTAAAACTACTTTTTTCAATTAAAATGACTCATTTTTCCCCAAGTAAAACTACTTTTGACTCCAAGTAACAATGGCTCTTATTTTCTCATGTAAAATAATTCAAACAAACAAATATATGTAATAACATATACATGTATGTCACCCTGCTGACCTCCAGACAAAAATGATCAGTAACAAGGGTATTTACAAACTCACTCGTAATGACTAATCACACATACCTCAATTATATCTGAAATAAAATCTGGCCCCAACATCAAGCATATAGATTTGAGGGCATTGGGCTTTTTGGGCTTCCCGGCTGAAACATAAAAATTCTGATTGATTGTCTTCATCACGCATGCATAACAGTCAATATGTAGTCAGCTAATGCATGTGGTAACACTCACTATAGAAAACATGAACAAAGGGGTTCTACCGTTTATTTATCTGTTTGTTCGAGATTTACTTTGTTCTCCAGAATATTTAATTACTACACGTATTTTGGGAAATATCGCTGAAAAAAAGCAACAGTCAAATGTGAACCAATGGAAGCTGGATTCAAGTCTGTGACCTAATTAGTCAAGACCCAATGAGCCGTGGCCAGATTTCAAACTTGAAGTTGCATTCACATTTGATTGGTCAATTCTGTAGCTATTATATAATGCATGCACTCATTTAAATATTACAGATTTGTCCATCACCAATGAGAAAGGTGGATAAGCGGGTAAAGGATTAAAATATTTATTTATTAAGAACTCTTGGTTTTGCTCCTTTCTATGAACTGTATGAACTTTCTATGTGCTTGTAACTCAATATTGTGAATGACCTTTACCCATGTAATTGATATGATAGGGTATAACTGACCACTAAGACTGAGGACACTGAAGTTTTCATGAGGTCCCAGGATAACCAGCTCTGGTCCAAACACAACCCGAGCGCTCTTTTGTTGGTAGTTATAAACCTGTACAGCCGTGTTGCCAGGGCAACGGTATGTCACCACGCGACTTTTGTTACGCCCCTGAAGCAAAAAGTCAATGGGAAATTATGATTTCCTTCACATCCACGATCAGGTAACACTGTAGTTTAATATAAAATATATTTGTCAAACTGTCAAGCACATGTACATATACAATGAGATAAGTTTCAGCATAAGAATGTATATTTGATAAAGCTGCACAAAGAAACAGGAACAGGTTCTATAGATGTTGTTTGAGTGGAAAAACTATTATGACATAATGAACTGTTCACATCAACAATAAAAGAGCCCACCAGGGACAAAAACACCAGTGGCTAATTATTGTGACCACTGTGGTCCCGGTGGTGCTATTCTGCCCTAGCATTAAGTCAGGTGGTTTGTCAGGTGTCTTACGTGTGCACGTGTGGTACTTTCTGCACTTTCGTCTTTTCTCTTTCATGGACAATACAATTTTTTTTTGTATTTTAGAAGCCACTCAACATGAAATAAGCCAAAAATGGAATTAAAATAAACCTGAAAAATCCACCTGAATATCTTGTCCAAAACATGCTTTCATCAACTTCCTGTTTGTGAAGATTTTTCAATCATGTAAGGATTTGAACAGGAAAATTTACCTGGGAAAGTCCACATTTTCCTCAGTTTAGATGTTTTTCAAGCTTTCTAAATATTTTTATGCCCTGCCCCGCCACAGAAAATAAGATTTATTCCATCTTTAAAACAACAATTACTTAAAATGATGTGTCCTTTGATCAAATATTCTTGAATAGGGACTACACCAAATATAAACACTTGCAAACAATTCCTTAGATTCATATCCTGCCAGATGTTTCAATTTTGTGTGGGAGTACAGTTGAATTGTTGAGAATGACGATTCCAGGCATGTGTGGGGGAAGGTTAGATGTGTATCATCTTAAAACACTGTGATGTTTCTTTTGTTTTTCAATACCTGGAGGATTCCTGGATCAATAGACTGCTCAAAATAGGCAACTTTTCGAATATCTTCTGAGCCAATCCCTCCTCCTTGTCTGGATATAACCAAAAAAAAACAACAGCACAGTTAGATAATTCTGATAGAGGAAATAAAATAAGAAATGAAATAAAGGTAATGTGATATAGATTTTATTGTTACAAGACTTTCAGACTTTACCTGAGAAAAATAAAAAACAAACAAAATAAAAACAGATAAGCAGCTAGATTTAAAATCAAGAGTCATAAAAATACATCTTTTTTTGTTTGTTTGTTTGTTTGGGAATTCACATTACTTTGAACATTATTTTGTTGACATTACTGGCACATTTATCATACTTACTCACTGAAATGCCATGACATAAGCAGATACCAGACATGCCCTACACAACATGCATGTACAGTATACTGACAAGCCAGTGAATACTCTCCATTAAGACTAAAAAGGTGCATTCTGGGATTGTAATTTCCTCATCATGTCAGAGCATGAAAATCTGCCACTTTACCGGTTCAATTTTCCATGATGAGGGCTGCCACAGTCGTAAGCTTCAGGCTGAGTCGACATGCGATATACATTTTAGATTTATTTATACTGATTTGAGGCAGGGCAGAAATTAAGCCAGCAGTGTCTTTGCGGCTAATGGTAAAGTTGAGTCACTAAGATGTGCAGGCTTTGTTTTATTTATTTATTTATTTGATTGATGTTTTACACCGTGTGCAGGCTTTGTAGTTGGCCTTACAAAAATCCTCATGCATGGAATTACCAAGACTGTTCAAATTTGATAAAGTATTTTAGTCTGGGAAAATTGTTATTGCAGGTACAAACCTGAGCAACTGTTCAACAAGATCAGAAAGAGGCTTTTCCCATAATTCCTCAAACTCTGTCAACATGTAAGAATCGGGACCGTGCACAGCTCGCACCTAAAAACAGGGGACATACATGCGCTAAACATCAGACTATACACACATATATTCTATACAAAAAGTAAATCAATCATACTCAAGTCTACTTCAGATAAAAAAATTGCAACTTGTTTCCAAGAAGAAAGACTTAATTCCAGATGAACAATGGCAACACAAGATTCACACCAAAATAAGCCTAACTGATAAAAGACTGGTGTAATAGCGCCTGGTAAAGCATAAGAGATCGCCACCAGTACAAACACCTTCATGCAACTGAGATTCTTAAAAATGAAGTTGACTGATCAGCGCGTGCCTTACCGCCCCTGTCTGGACATCTCTGACGTATACCCCCTCATTCTCACTCAGGGGAATCTTCTCTCTGCAATGAAGTATGCATTAGGGGGCAATTTATTATCATACAAACACTAAAGGAAAGGACGGCTCAAAAGTGTTGATAAATCATCAATAAGAGTAGCATTCCTGAGAACTGTTACATTCACACTCTTTGTTTTCTTATAATATTTTCAAAGAATTACATATACATAGTCAAATGTATTAAGCAAACAAGTAAACATATAGCCTAAGGTTATACCAATCTTATTTTGTGTTTTACGAGCAAGCAGATACTAAAAAATCCAAAATTGGAATAAAAAAAAACTGAAAATTCACTTTTCATTTTGTTTGATTTTGCTTGGTAATTTTATGATTTTCCTGTTTTTCAAAGCATTCCAATAATGTAAATATGTGTTTTTTAAGCTGTTGCTTTTTATATACTTTCCTCGGACATTGGAATAAGATTTATTCTGCTTGTAAAAAGGAATTTAAAATGAATGTGGCCAAACTGTAGACTTAGCTAACATGGTTCAACCCACAGTGTTCTCAGTTCTCCAGATAACAAGGACCTCATCACTAACATACATGTACATCTATCTCTCATCAATGATGTTAAGCTCAATAGGGGGAATATATTCACAAGGACCTCATCACTAACATACATGTACATCTATCTCTCATCAATGATGTTAATCTCAATAGGGGGAATATATTCACAAGGACCTCATTACTTACATACATGTACATCTATCTCTCATCAATGATGTTAATCTCAATAGGGGGAATATATTCACAAGGACCTCATCACTAACATACATGTACATCTATCTCTCATCAATGATGTTAAGCTCAATAGGGGGAATATATTCACAAGGACCTCATCAATTACATACATGTACATCTATCTCTCATCAATGATGTTCAGCTCAAAGAGGGGAATATATTCACAAGGACCTCATCAATTACATACATGTACATCTATCTCTCATCAATGATGTTAAGCTCAATAGGGGAATATATTCACAAGGACCTCATCATTAACATACATGTACATCTATCTCTCATCAATGATGTTAATCTCAATAGGGGGAATATATTCACAAGGACCTCATCACTAACATACACGTACATCTATCTCTCATCAATGATGTTAAGCTCAATAGGGGGAATATATTCACAAGGACCTCATCAATTACATACATGTACATCTATCTCTCATCAATGATGTTAAGCTCAATAGGGGGAATATATTCACAAGGACCTCATCAATTACATACATGTACATCTATCTCTCATCAATGATGTTAATCTCAATAGGGGGAATATATTCACAAGGACCTCATTACTTACATACATGTGCATCTATCGCTCATCAATGATGTTAAGCTCAATAGGGGAATATATTCACAAGGACCTCATCACTAACATACATGTACATCTATCTCTCATCAATGATGTTAAACTCAATAAGGGGAGTATATTCACAAGGACCTCATCAATTACATACATGTACATCTATCTCCCATCAATGATGTTAAGCTCAATAGGGGGAATATATTCACAAGGACCTCATCACTTACATACATGTACATCTATCTCTCATCAATGATGTTAATCTCAATAGGGGGAATATATTCACAAGGACCTCATAACTTACATACATGTGCATCTATCTCTCATCAATGATGTTAAGCTCAATAGGGGGAATATATTCACAAGGACCTCATTACTTACATACATGTACATCTATCTCTCATCAATGATGTTAAGCTCAATAGGGGAATATATTCACAAGGACCTCATCACTAACATACACGTACATCTATCTCTTATCAATGATGTTAAGCTCCATAAGAGGAATATATTCACAAGGACCTCATCACTTACATACATGTACATCTATCTCTCATCAATGATGTTAAGCTCAATAGGGGGAATATATTCACAAGGACCTCATCACTAACATACATGTGCATCTATCTCTCACCAATGATGTTAAGCTCCATAAGAGGAATATATTCACAAGGACCTCATCAGTAACATACATGTACATCTATCTCTCATCAATGATGTTAATCTCAACAGGGGGAATATATTCACAAGGACCTTATCAGTAACACACACGTACATCTATCTCTCATCTCATCAATGATGTTAATCTCAATAGGGGGAATATATTCACAAGGACCTCATCACTAACATACATGTACATCTATCTCTCATCAATGATGTTAAGCTCAAAGAGGGGAATATATTCACAAGGACCTCATCACTAACATACATGTGCATCTATCTCTCCCCAATGATGTTAAGCTCAATAGGGGGAATATATTCACAAGGACCTCATCAATTACATACATGTACATCTATCTCTCATCAATGATGTTAATCTCAATAGGGGGAATATATTCACAAGGACCTCATCACTTACATACATGTACATCTATCTCTTATCAATGATGTTAAGCTCAAAGAGGGGAATATATTCACAAGGACCTCATCAATTACATACATGTACATCTATCTCTCATCAATGATGTTAATCTCAATAGGGGGAATATATTCACAAGGACCTCATCACTAACATACATGTGCATCTATCTCTCACCAATGATGTTAAGCTCAATAGGGGGAATATATTCACAAGGACCTCATCAATTACATACATGTACATCTATCTCTCATCAATGATGTTAATCTCAATAGGGGGAATATATTCACAAGGACCTCATCACTAACATACATGTACATCTATCTCTTATCAATGATGTTAAGCTCAAAGAGGGGAATATATTCACAAGGACCTCATCACTAACATACATGTGCATCTATCTCTCACCAATGATGTTAAGCTCAATAGGGGGAATATATTCACAAGGACCTCATCAATTACATACATGTACATCTATCTCTCATCAATGATGTTAATCTCAACAGGGGGAATATATTCACAAGGACCTCATCACTTACATACATGTACATCTATCTCTCACCAATGATGTTAACCTCAATGGGGGAATATATTCACAAGGACCTCATCAATTACATACATGTACATCTATCTCTCACCAATGATGTTAAGCTCAATAGGGAGAATATATTCACAAGGACCTCATCACTTACACACATGTGCATCTATCTCTCACCAATGATGTTAAGCTCAATAGGGGGAATATATTCACAAGGACCTCATCAATTACATACATGTACATCTATCTCTCATCAATGATGTTAAGCTCAATAGGGAGAATATGTTCACAAGGACCTCATCACTTACACATATGTGCATCTATCTCTCATCAATGATGTTAAGCTCAATAGGGGGAATATATTCACAAGGACCTCATCAATTACATACATGTACATCTATCTCTCATCAATGATGTTAACCTCAATGAGGGGATATATTCACAAGGACCTCATCACTAACATACCGGGATACATGTATATACACAAGGACTTCATCATGAACATACACTTTACCTCTGGTCAATGATGTTAACCTCAATAAGAGGATATATTCACAAGGACCTCATCACTAACATACATGTACCTCTTGTCAATGATGTTAACCTCAATTGGGGGGATATATTCACAAGGACCTCTAATCATCCATCTGTCACCTGGCTCTCTGTCTATTTTAACTGAGAGCAATGAACAATGAGAAACATTAATATTTTAATTCATTACAATCGGATAGTCAAGCGTTTTGAGAATTTATACCTAAGAATGATGAAAAATGAGAAACTGTAAGAAACAAGGAGAAATATTACCATTTTATTCCATGGGATTTTATGAGCTTTATAAGAATCAATACTGGAGCATTATTCTTACAATTTTCAAAGTACAACGATAACTGATTAAACTTCTCATCTGCCTAGAGGGTAGCCTTTAATTTCTCATTTACCAGAGAACAACCATGGTCATTAGAACAATTCAAATGATCTTGACATTTATTTATGAAGTAAAAACTGTTATCAGCATTTTATCAGAGACATTAATTACGAGAAAAAACATCCTGAAATGAACGTTCCCATCTTACCATCCTCAGATGTGTCCGTTATTGCATCCAAAGCTTGTACAACAACAGCCTCATTCTCTGACAACAGGTGGCAGTTCTCAACACCACTCAACAGTCGCTCACCTGAAACCGCACATCTTGTCAGTTACAGTAAAAATCTTTATTACTGTTCAGTGTAGACAAACAATATGGCATGTTTCAACGAGAGTTTTATAATGATAAAACTGGTAAAAGTTTCTTAAAGATAAACCAAAATTCTTCAGGGTGCTATTTCATAAAATCAACTTCAAAGAGAAACCATTTGGGCACTTGACTCAAAAGGTTCATTTATCTCCCCTCGTCCTATATTCTCTACTCGCAACGATAAAGACGCCAATAAGTTGAAGAATTCCAAATTGGGGACAAAACAAAAACAGATAAACACTACAAGTGAGGCCAATCTGCCTGCCAAGTCTCACCTGGGTGCAGAAAGAAGGTGGCCAATCCCTTACGCAGTTCTCTTTTCCCCAGCTGGGGTCGACCTTTCTTGTCTATGGGGTCCAACACAACGCAATACTGACCCCGACTTAACACGGTCCTCTGCACGTGGCAAATCACTTCCTAAAGGGAGATAATCAGCACGCAGAGCATGCAATTACAACAATGCAACAAACTTATCTCAACAACACAGCCACCTGCTGTAGCACAACTGGGCTGTGCTAAAATTTGAAAGTATTAAATTATTGCATCTGGCTGTACGTGGATAAAGTACACAAAACTAAAAATGATGACTTTTTGGAAATCAAACTTTTGATACTTCCTTTAGCATACAAAGTGCACTGCTCGGCTACATGAGGCTGAAATATACTTACTTCGCTATACTTTCTTTTACTCAAGTCTAATGACTGGTGTTCATATTCAAAATTTTAATTTAACCAGCTGTTACTTGACAGACCTCCCACATTAAAAGCTGCAATACATGTAGGTGTATTCATATAAAAAAAAGTCCGCTACTAAAAAATAAAATCACAGGTTTTCAAAGACTTTGAAAGTGGTCAATCCAACCAATGTAGTTTTGTCTCCAAAATGAAATTAAAAATGTGCATAAATTGCACTGAAAGTTGCTCTTTCATATGCAAAAAGGTTGAGGAATTAGGGTATGTAAAATATTAGTAATTTCATTATTTATGTCAAGGTAGTTCAATTTAATTCAAATGAAATAATTCACATACCACACCAATTTGTGGGTAATATACTTCTGTGTTTTTATTGGTGATGAGCCATTCATCTCCAGCAATTCTGAAAAGAAAACGGTCAAGACAGATTTAATAAAAAGAAAAATATGTACATAAATCAAAACATAAAAAAACACCATATATGTGTCCTTCATAGATTTGTCATTTGTTTACAACATACATGTACATACAGAGAACAACATTATGTAATTCACATGTAGGTTGCATTCATTTCCCTAAAGAATTCACAGCATCAAGAAATGAAGTCATAAATTATAACGATAATATTTAAAAATACGCAGCGAAAGTCATGTATACAACATAAATATTAAGGCAATAATTTACAAAAATTTGCTGTGTTCATGCAACCATGATCATGAGTTAACAGTGCAAGGTCATTTCTAGAGCCATTTTAGTTGTGGAAAATGTTTGGGTGCCTGAAGCTAACAAGTAATTTGAACAAAAATTTGAAGATTTTCCTCTAAAAAGCTAGTTTTCATGTACAAATTCTTTCATTCACAAACTTGAAAGCTCTCAGAAAGTTTTTTTTTTTCCATAAAATTTCTT
This sequence comes from Liolophura sinensis, assembly GCF_032854445.1. Lineage (NCBI taxonomy): Eukaryota > Metazoa > Mollusca > Polyplacophora > Chitonida > Chitonidae > Liolophura > Liolophura sinensis. Next base: position 60,636,396 of record NC_088300.1, read on the forward strand.
TATGGAAGATTATGTCACCTTTAAAATTTGGGTTCAGAACCTTCAATATTGTGCTGGACATGGCCCTGCAGGGGTCAGACAAACACACGGGCATGTACCTGTCTTAATACAAGATACAATATCTGAAGGTGTCATCCAGTCCTGGCGGATAATAAAACAATCACAGCAATCTGTTAACATGTAGTCTTGGTACATGTGTCATTAAACATACAGACCAAATGAAGTGAAAGTGTAGCTGTTTCGAACTCTCTGACACGTGGAGAACAGGTGGATGAGCTAGCTGTTTACCAGACTGGGGCCTATGTGACAGAGGGGGTTAGCATGCTCATGCAGCACAATGAACCAAGGGCCTCTCACCAATAAGGTCACCGTGAGTTCAAGTTCAGTTCATGCTGGTTTCGTCTCTAGTCATACCTGCGAAGGTCTGCCAGCAACCTATGGATGGTCATGGGTTTCCCCTGGGTTCTGCCCAGTTTCTTATGTCATACCAGTGAAATGTTCTTTACATGTAGTCTGGCATAAAACACCAATCAAATAAATAAACAAATAGACAAATGTCTTTACCTGACATGATTCAGAGAGTCTGTAAGTGTTTGTGTAGCTCGGAGATGAAGCGCTGTCTCGTCTGTTAACACTGTTGCTTTCTCCACGGCAACCACCTGAAATGTATCACCTTCACAAGTCAATTCCAACCTAAAAGTACTGTATATATGAAAACTTCATGAAGATACTCTACTGTCTTATTAAATCCAGTATTTCACTGCAGTTTGCTGCACTAACACTGCTTTCAATTTAGTAATAATCTAGATTATATCTACTATAATTTTACTTTTCACTTAAAACTCAAAATGCTTCAATGCTGAACTATGGTAATTCAATTAATCTTTCACAAATAAGAAGTCACACCTCTTCGTAGACCCCAGGAAGGTAGGCTCCAACTCGCCGCACTATCCATTCTTCTCCCGTTACCCGAGGACTGAACATGACAAAACGCAGACTGGATTACCAAAAAATCCAGTGTACCAAAAAAGCTAGTGTAATGAAAGAAAATTGTACACCAAAAGTGTAATACAACAATTGTACCCCAGTGGTGTAACGTAAGAAAATTGTAACCTAGTAGTGTCAGGTAAGAAAAGTGTACCCTTGTAGTGTATTGTAAAATGTTGTAACACACAGCATACCTCAATATATAAACATTAAAAACCTGTGCACATACTGGATCCTTGTCCAGCTAGTCATTTACGTGCAAGAATAAGGAGACATAATGAGTTCACCCTTTGTACATGTCTTCATTTATTAAAAAGACTAAATTCATGAAAACTGGATAATACACAAATTCTGAATGGTTAAATTTTGACTGAGAGTAACTGAAAATTCCTAAAGATTCCTAATTTGGTCATAAGAATCTCAGTCATAAATGGGATAGAGGTAAAAAAAAACATCAGAAAACTGACTGTTTCGGTTTGTAATAAAAAGTGAACTATCTTGTATAATTTTTACACAGACCAACAGACCCCTAGCATGGGGACAATTTCTCTTGGGTTTTCAGATGCAATGTTACTTTCACCTCCTTTTGCACACAAAAAAATCCTACATTTCTTATTTTCCAAACTTCTGCGTACATTTCTTATTTGTCTTTAGAAGTTTTGTCTGACTCCAGACTCTTCAGAATAATAAGGGGATTAATTCTAAAAGCATAAAATACCGACATACTTCCCGTGGCTATCACAGCAGTCTTGTAAGGCCCGCAGTTTTAAACTTTGTCCGGTCAGAATCACAACAGGTGGGACATGCGACAAGATTTCCTGAAATCCAAGGTATGCAAATTCTACATTCCAAAAATACATACACCAGTATAGGAAGGATTGCAATGTAGTTAAATCTCTGCCTTAACTAGCGAAGCTGTACATTGGATTCTCCAGGCTCCCTCAAACATTTCCTCACAAATGAGGTCATTGTGAAAGGGTCAAAACAAATCTTGTATAGTTTTAAAAATTGATACAATGTTGTCTAGGCAAAGCAGATTTCCTTCAAACTTTTTAAAAAACACTCAATTTATCCAAGCATGAAGGTATTCATGAAGGCTCATTTAAAATGAACATACACAAAACTGGCTCAGACTGGGCTCAAAACTGGCTCAGACTGGGCTCAAAACTGGCTCTTACTAGGCTCAAAACAGTATCAGACTGAGTTCAAAGCGGGCTCAGATGGCAAAAAAAAAAAAGGCTGTTACCAGGTTCAAAACTGGGTAAGACTAACATCACTCTTCAAGAGCTTTTTAATACAATTGACAGAGTAAGATAAATTACACAGATCTGTCCTGAGACTCAATAACTGCAATCATCAGTGTTGATCAGCTGCCCGGTTAACCGCCTATCCCAAGCCAATCATTTGCTTATTTACTTGACTTTTGTTCAACATCATACTCAAACACTGTCCACTTTTACAAGATAGTGATGAGTTTAATACATGGAGGAAGACACAGAGCTCATGATATACCATCAATCATCAGCAAGTTCCTGACAAACTTGTGATGAACAGATATGTACCCCATATTGGCAGAAGGCAGGTGGTCTTCAACTAACATTTCACAGTGCAAACAGCCTCAAATACATCGCTGATAACTCATGATCACCAAGGCCCCATGATAATTCATGATCGCCAAGGCCACATGATAACTTATGATCACCAAGGCCACATGATAACTTATGATCGCCAAGGCCCCATGATAACTCATGATCGCCAAGGCCCCATGATAACTCATGATGGCCAAGGTCCCATGAACTGTGAGAGCAGGTGAATCCAAAAATCCCTGACTAACCGAAAACAATGCCCTATGAAGACAAACATATTCTTAGAAAATACCAGTCTCCTGTCAATCATCCTGAAGTCAAGCATGATCAGCCTGATGAGTACCTCATGAATATTCAGTAACTTACTGCCTGTGGGGTGGGGTAGTAAGTGAGTGGCCCCTCCAGCTGCCAGATGTCCCCAGCACATCTGGGGACCTCCTCATCCAGGTGGTCAAATCTTGCCCTAAGCCTCAGGCCATGGTTAGGCTTGATGACTGGCAGGGCTTTTATAGCCTTAGAGTATAGGTCAGGGCGGGGCTTGCTTTGGGGGTCAAGGGTCACACCCACTAAGTTTTCACCAGGGTACAGGGCAAACGGAACCTGATGTTAATAAAAGATGTATTTCAATGACTGTATAGAGTACACCAACAGATAACTGGAGTATATTTATGTAAGACTGGCAAATGGTCTAATAATTACTGCTTGCAATAATTACTGGTGTATTTGACACTTTTATCTTTTTTAGTAATAATCGACAAAGCTATATTAACTAAGCATTTCCCATATAGGCTTTACAAGACAACTTCCTTGCTCTCCTGATGACAAAACTCAGTGCTACCGCTCAGACAGACAACAGTACACATATTTTGTACATTTTATCATTTGTATGAAAATATTGTGCTAATTTATTTAATGTAATGGCAAAAATTATTCACAGAAACATTTTACCATAAAGACATCAGACCCAGCTGTTGATACCTTACCCCGTGGAATTTAATCTCCAATTCACCGAGGCGTAAATCACAAGTTTTACCATGAATATAATTTCTGGGGAGAAAGCAAAGTAACATACATGTATACTGTAATTCTTCTCATTTTAAGACAGGTATTAGCAGCACGAAAAAAACAAAAATTACATTTTTTCTCATTTTTTTTTGGGGGGGGGGGGTGCGGGAGTTAAGGCCTGTTTAAAACTGTGCATTCCTGTTGCACTGCCATGTATACTGGTTAAATGATGCAGACCAGATATTCCACAAATCAGGGGAATTAAAGTAAATAGTAAGTTCTAGAAACATATTCCCACACTTGCAAAAGGGTATGAAATATAGATTCTTAATTTCTAAAAAGACCAAACAAGAAAAAAAAATACAAAGCAAATGTGAGATATGAAACCAAGAAATCTGCACCCAATTCATTGCCATATTTATAAATAAGTTATGCTTTGCATATATGGCTAGAAGAGATCTCAAGAAATTACAGAAGCTGGAAATAAATACTGAATACTTGTAATTCATAGACCTACTTCATAGGGTCCTTTACAACACAGTACTGGCCAGGAGGGACAACCACCAAAGGGAGAGGGCCAGCCGTTAAACGCTCATTTGTCTGCAGCACCAGTGACTGGGGACCTTTCTCGAGGCGGGTGACATTCGAATTCTACAATGGAATTTGTTTGCTATTTTTGACCATACTGAAAAATATTTCACTCACATATGTAAATAACAGGAATCGTTTTTAAAGGCAAAAAAGTCACATTTTTTCAACTAAGTGAAAGGCACTTGGAACTATGGATTATACGACGGCCTTTTAAGGCCACACTGTGACAAGTTGTCAGGTTTTTGCCACTCAACATACACAGACCTCTAGACTTCTGTATTCACACGCATATACATGGAGTTATGAATGCATTTGCCAAATGGATCTTGAGAGAAGTTACGTGAGTGTTTTATAAAAAGATATGGATGTGAAAACAAAAAACTAACTAGAGGTTGATATAACATCATGTCTGACCAATCTTGTCTACCTCAGGCCAAGAACTCTTCAGCCGACCATCAGCTGACCCTCGGCCGACCGTCAGCAGATCATCAGTCCATGATCAATAAATACTTTAACACTAAATACACACGGATTTCCTGTAAACTGTTATTTCAAGCCTGTTATGAACATCGTGGATGTTTCGCAGCATATTTACTTACACACTAATTTCGCACAAAATTCATGTTTTAATAGCTTACTGTTTGGGACCCCAACTGTTTTCATTCTGCCACCCATACACACAGTTCTCTCGATTACTGGGGATTCAAGTTTTTACCGTGCGTCTCCAGTACACAATATTTTGTTTTAATATAAATGACTTCACTAATTATTAAATAACAAGCCTACTTAGAGGCATTTATGGCAAAGTTATGTGCTGACAAATATACATATTTGCAACACACTGCTTTCTCTGAAGACCACCACTTTGTTCATGACTGCTTTTCACAACCATGGCGGTGTTTCAGAATTTCGAAACGGCAACAAGTTGTTTGGCTTATCAGTAAATTTATCACAGTTTCATGTTGGATACAAAATTACACAGGAATATTTGACTTGGTGTGATGTGTGTCAGCCTACATGCTTATATACGCTTAAAAAAACCTCTACTGCAAATGAATATCAGTACATCACACAAGGTCTACAATTTATAAAATTTGAACTGCTGACATGGATAAAGATCAGCATGTATCTATTTTTCCATTTAATCTTGAGTTCCTAAATTGTATCCCCAATTTCACAATTGTCAATCCTATCGTTTATTAACTTTTATAAGTACAAAAACATGTTATAAGACAAGCGCAATCATATGTAGCCTTAATATACGCCTGAAGACATGCAATGTTTGCTAAATGCCTATATATATATATATATATGTATATATATATATCCATCCTAAATCATGAATAAAATCAACCTGTAACAGTAAAAAGAAATGTATTGGTGCAATTCCAATCCAATTTTTGCTGTTACTTTAGAATAGTCCAAATAATTACCTTTCACAAAATATCAGCCTCGTCTGTGCATGGGTTATGTTCAAAATCGGTAATAAAATACTAAAAATGTATAGAGAATGCCGCGCGAATGATACAAGGCCGACAGTGTATGTCTGCTGTCGTTCAAACTCCAGCAAGTGACTGAATGTCGCAAAATGATGACACACCATGGAAGAGCTGTCGGCGGCCGATGGTAGACTTAGGGTGATGGCAGGTTTGAACAGGATCCGGCTAGGGTCGGCGTATTATGGGCGTATAATGCACAGACCATCCAACAACATGGGCCATAGGACTGATGGTCAGAATCCGGCAGTATTGTACATGTACCTCTCCATGTTATCTTTTAATCACCTTGTTGTCTGCTTGATGCTGCTTCCTGTCGGTCAATTAAGTGTCCAGATATGCATGACCTCGATTATCAACAGTAAATGTGCGTTTTCATAGTTTAATCTTTTGCTTCCAAGAAATGAAGTACCGGTATAAAAGTACGGTACATAATTTACTCCTCCATTAAATATTATGCACTCTACTACATTAACAGCACTCTCACAACCCCTTTGCTCCACGATCAAAAAACACTGACAATCACAAAAGTATACATATTCTCCAAAAAATATATATATATACCAGACTGCGCACTGGCCGTAGGAAAAAGTGTAAAACTGAAAGTTCGCAACTAATCCGTAATTTTTTGTAAACAAGCCACTGCAGGTCGATGACATTTTCTGCAAAGCCAAAGCAAAAAAAGCATTTAAAACTATTTGACAGGAGAAACAAACCATTTTACACACCAGATCTAAGACATGAACAAACTCAAATGGTGATATCCGAATGACACCTTCCGTGGACATTGTGAAATGTTTCTGTTTTTGACGTTGACTTGATCTTCCGTGTTCACCATCAACAAAACAGAAATTCCTTTAGAGCTCTCCGTTGTGTGGGGATTGGTCTGCGACGAAAACAGGAGAATGCAGTCATACCACCCGAGAAAAGGTTGTTCTTCAGTTCAATGTATCCGTCCTCGGGACCTGAAACACAACAATGCGGCCACAGGACAAAAGCAATACTTAATATTTCTTAACTATGGTTTATATGTTGAACTTGCATCTATCATTAAAAAATATTTGTTTATTTTTTAAAAGTACGAATTAATACACGTAATTCTTCTTGAATAGAAAACATTTCTAAACTATACTCTGTACTGCTTATATTTTGCAACTAATTTGCTTATTTTACTTCACATATGCATGTAATTTAAAAAACATATTTTAATTTGCCGATGTCGAATTAGTATATTTAAAGCTTATGGAAAACTTGCAATAATAAATACTCATTTACTGGTATGTTTATTTGGGGTTTTTTATTCTGAACTATAGCAGTATGTAAAATTTTATACCTTCAAAAACAATCTTCATCAATATTGTTTATGATGTTTTGGCTTTTAGTTGCTAGGCCTATACCTCAGTCTATAAAAGCCTGTTGATGCCACTGTATATAAAAATGTGTCCTGTTATTTCTCTAAAATGGATTACTGTTCCGTTTTAGCGAATTACTAAATTGTTATAACGCATTAGCAAATCGTTTTAACGGATTGGCAATCCATTATAACGACTTGCTAATTCGAAATAACCGATTACTATTTCATTTCAGTGGATTATTTCTAGTTTAATGGATTACTGTTAACATTCTTTATAAAGACTACATGTAATTGGCATGAGGTTTAACACAGATGCTTGTGTAAAGATTCTCATTTTGAGAATGGACGGCCGTGGAGACTTGTGCACCCTTTACTTTCGTCTTGGTTTATGCCATTCGGATATCCTGTTGTTCCCTGCACCTATAAGTGGTAATTCATAAGGCAATAATATCGTTTTAATGGATGGTAAGATTTCGTTATCACGGATTACTTATCCCTTTTAGTTTAGTAATAGTAATCCGTTATAACGAATTAGCCAATCGTATCTTGCTATTCCGAGAAAACGAAATAGTAATACGTTAAAACAGAATAATAATCAGTTATATCAATTAGCAAATCGTTATAACGGATTGTCAATACGTTATAACGATTTGCTAATTCGCTATAACGATTTAATAATTTGTTAAAACGGAATAGTAATCTGGTTTAGCGGATTAGTTGGACACATTTTATTTATTTACAGTGGCACCAATAGCCCTCCGTATCAGCCTGACATTTTTTCGTGCGCATTACTTTATGTTATTTTTTTTTTTCATGGGGATATAAGTATTAGTATGGTACAAATTTTTTTTAAGAAAACCTAATTAAATGAAGAAATGTTTGTGAGACTTTCTTTACGTGAAGTTTATTGCATTGTGGTGTATAATTGTTATGAATTGTGGTGCTATCATTATGTTCATTTAACTGAATTGTAGGCTCAACTTTCGGCCTTTCCAAACAACGAAATGCAATGAGGTCACCGTCACGGCCCTCACGTGGACAAATGCAGCTTGAGCTTGTAGTTGGGTTTGATTCGTGGTTGCGCGCCACTACATATTGAGTGACTTCCGCTTTGATTTTCGCTGAATTTTCGAATCTGAAGGTAATGTGAGAAGGGCACTTAAGCGTTTTCCATACAGTTATTGTCTTGTAAAAATGTATATTCTTGTCTCAAATGTATACTAATGTAAGTTTATCAGCCGAAAATCATGTCGAATGTGTCTTTGCCTTTATTTTCCCACGATTGATAGAGCGTGGTCTGTGTGTTGTTGTTGTATTTTGTGATGTCGGACATGGTTTAGGTCATTTAAGAAATGATGGCTGCAATAAAAAACGAAGTGTCCATTGTCCATTGACGAGGAGCATTCACTACGCATACGCAGCCGAGCCCAAAAACAACGGGCACTTCCCTTTTTGACTGTAGTTATCACAACATAGTGAATGAAGCCATTGTTTCAATTCTAACATTAGTCATAGTGAAATCTAGATGGAGTTAGTTAGCCCGAGACCTCGGTGTAAGGGTGACTTATATATGCTGATAGGCGGGGACCACTGACCTCCCTTAGCCTGAGAGCTATACAAACCCAATCCCGTTTAATGCTTACAAAAGAGCCACCCCCTCATTCAGTTCTGATGCATGTGCATTAGATTCGTCCTGAATACACACAAAGCACAGCAATTCTGAAAGCTAAAATATTTACGCTTAATTTGCCTTAATCATGTGTCTGTGATACATTGACAGACGAAAAGTTAAGGGACACAAATATCAGCAAAGTCCAGGCCGTGGAGACATATTTGATGGGTAATTTGTGTCCCAAATACCATTACTAGCTCTTACAGCAACTGCATCAGGTTATTTAAACGGAGCACGCTCCGACGTTGGTTTGGGGCCATCCTTGGCCAATTAAAATTTTGCCAAACCTAATGTCAGAGCAGTCTTGAACTAACCTCTTTCCCACTCGAAGCAGTCAATCCATTTTCTCTGCTAGCTCTGTGGGGCTGTATTTATGTAGAAACACAGCCTCACATGAAAGCATTGACTGTACATGACTGCATCATCTGTCATGCATGCACCATGTTTGAAATTTCCATATGATCACTCAGCAATACTTGGAAGTTATCTGTTTCATAAGGCCCATAAGGAGGCCCTGCCAAAAAAAAACGAAGTCATGGCTGGCTGTCTCCAAGTATTGCTGAACGAACATCCATAGAACATCCTTGACATTTAACATATTTATACACTGTCAAACATTAACGATGTACACAAAGAAATTTTGGTCCTGTCACAAGTGCAAGGCTTGATAGTAGTCATATCCTGTTTACATTTACAGATTAATCATGGCTGAAACACCCAGTGAGTTTAAGCTGAAAAACCCTCCAATGGATGGAGTGTCTGCTGTTAAATTTGGTCCTAACTCCAGCCAGCACCTGCTGGTATCATCATGGGACTGCACTGTGCGGCTATATGATGTCATCAGTAACAATATGAGGTTGAGCTTCCCACAGCAAGCCCCAGTCCTCGATTGCTGTTTTCATGTATGTACATGGGCTTGGTTGTTCAAAAGTGTATTAGATAATACTGATATTAAGTTATATTATATATTAATATATTAATTTAACAAAAACCCAGCTACCAAATGGAACAGTAGCAGACTTAGTTCATATTAATAAACTGTTCCACAATTATTTGAGCCAAGTGCAAAACTGAAGACTTCAAGTTAAATCTGCTATGAAGTCTCAAGACTGTTTTGAACAACCAGCTGGTTCATATTACAAAACATGAAAAAATGACTTAAAGTAAATAGTAACAAAGAAAATATGCATTAAATACACATGTAGTCTCTTTGACAGTGGTTGTTCTGAACATATATTTGAAACTTGGCAGATCCAGTATGGTCATGCATATGCACGGTACAAAGGAAGACTTTGCTGGCTCAAAGCGAAGTCCTTATAGTATGGAAAGTTTCTCTGTTGTCTTATTAATTTCATTGTCTAACTTTCCTGACCATTTTTCAGGATTCAGTTCGAGCGTATAGTGGAGGATTGGACAAAGTTCTGAAAACTTTTGATTTTAACACTAATGCAGGTAAGTGTGTCTGCAATAAAAGTATGATTGTTGCCAGCGAGAAAAAGTTGTATTATCAGCATGTCAATAAAAATAGTTGATAGTTTAATTTTGACCCAATGCATGTCTTTATCTGCTTGTCAGTAAAAATAGTTGATAGTTTAATTTTGAACCAATACATGTCTTCATCCTATGGAATTCAATCAGCAGACTGATACACAGGTTTTTAAGTATGATATCAAAACTGGCCTTTTTTCTGGGCCTCCTTTTCTCTGGTGTAAGTTGAGAACAACATCATTGTCAAGTCAGGCTGTCTGGAGTGTGGTGTGTAAAATCAAGCTAATAAGTGAAGAAAATAAGCATGAAACCTGTATGTGTATGGCACCGTATAAAGTAGTGTTAGCTGGTATTCTGACGTCTGGAGCAATATTCATCTGCTCAGATTACATTCACATCATGATCTACTTGTAATAAATTTGTCGTTGTCGTTCTCGCTATTTTCATCCGCCTCGACAAATTTTATAGCAGCAATGAATGGACTCCAAAGTACATGTGTTTTCATTGGTGGTCCACTATTATGAGTAACTATTGTATATATTCCCTATTGTTGTGTTTGTACAGAGAGAAGTGTAGGAATGCATGACGCCCCTATACGCTGTGTTGAGTTCTGCCCAGATGCTAATGTCATTGTCACAGGAAGTTGGGATTCTACTGTCAAACTATGGGACCCACGGACACCCTGTAATGCTGGCACCTTCTCACAACCTGACAAGGTAGGTGGACTCGCATCATGTCCGCAGGTTTTTTTGTTTATCCAGTTTCAATTGAAATTCTGTTTTTTGTGCCTGATTATACACATACTGTTACTTGTTCAGAGATATGACCTGAAATGTACTGGTAATTCCTCAAAAATTACTGCATTATTTACAAAAAAATTAAGTTTAATACAGTTTATTTAATTTTTTTTTTTAATAGACATTCTTGCTAGAATGTTTCATATGTCAAAGAAGTAATTTTTGCAGCAACTCTACTATGACATTTTCAAAGATATTAATCTAGAAAAACCGATTTTAATTCAGGAAAGCCTTATGTCTACTGAAAGTAGTCATCTTGTGAGAGTTTTTAAGGTATGAGATATAAAGACCTTGATTTTTAGAAGTTTAATACAAATCAAACAGTTTTATTTCTAAAGTTTTGCCTGCTTTGAAAATCCTGACATTTTCATTTAAGTTATATCATTCTCTGTTACAGGTATACACCTTGTCTGTTTGTGGGGACAGACTAATTGTTGGAACTGCAGGGAGAAAGATTTTGGTTTGGGATCTCCGAAATATGGGTTATGTACAACAACGACGAGAATCCAGCCTGAAATATCAGACACGATGCATTCGAAGTTTCCCTAACAAACAAGGCTATGTTCTCAGCTCCATTGAAGGTACCACTACATACATCAATACTTTGTAACTTTTGTGCGGTGCTTTTGGATTGGACACATCATAAGATTATTAGCAAGTAGCCAGTTTTCAACACAGACTCAGACCATAACAAAGACTTAATAATATGCAGTATTAGTAATTACTTGTTATAAAGTGTTCACCATCCTTTGGGGTCCAAGCGAGCACTGGTTGGTTTTGGAGCCAATCCAGTATGACTGGTTATGCATGTTGTGAGATGGAATCTGGTGTCTTCAGCATGGTGTTTTAGAGAGGCAGCACCATGCACATGTCATTGTGGACATTGGGAGCTGCATGGGAAGAATCCAAGGGATGGTGAAAGGGACATTCAACTCAAACCTTTAAGTTGGGAACCTTTGTCTTGTGAATTGTTTTACACCAGGCACCCCAGTTTCCTCACTGTCTGCCATAAAAAATTTATTTTACACATCAGTCAAATAAATAAAAGCCCAAGCTACCAGGCAGCTAAACTGTTAAAGGCTCTTGCATAAAGGATAAAGTGTTATCTAACTCTCATTTCTCTGCTCCCAGGTCGTGTTGCAGTGGAGTACTTGGATCCCAGCCCTGAGGTACAGAAGAAGAAATATGCATTTAAATGTCACCGTGTGAAGGAGCAGGGCAAAGAGAAGATCTACCCTGTCAATGCTATAGCCTTCCATAACGTCCACAACACATTTGCCACAGGCGGCTCTGACGGCATTGTGAACATCTGGGACGGCTTTAATAAGAAGAGACTGTGTCAGTTCCACAAGTAAGTCTTTCTGTTTGTCAGTCCCCGGAGACAGATTCAGCAAAGCCAGTTTTGACATAAATCAGTCAGTTCCTGAATCATGCATTTAAGGCTTATTTGAATGTTTTTTTATACTCTAATGCATCACCTAGACTTCATCTGGGCACAGTGTCACAAAACGGCGTACAACTTTTTTTTATCATACAATTGTCGTACGATATTTTGTGTGTCACCATTACTGTACCGTTGCCCTACATGTGGGGTTATCGTACATGCAGGATATCTATGTGAAACGGGGTCCCGATGAGGATGGAGAGTTTGAAATATATTTGAGTCACACCAGCCCCTGATAAAGTTGGAGACCAATATACAGCTCTTCGTCATTACAGCACTTTCTCATTACAGCACTGTTGTTATGGGGACAAACCTGCCTGGCATGCTGTTTATGGTGCGCACTACATGATGTTCGTTTGCCACCTAAAACCTGTATGATATATAATATAGGAACAGATACAGTGACAAATGAGCGAAATATCATGGCTTTCGGTGAATAATTAGTCAAGATAGTCAAGCATCAGAGTGTAAAGAAGATACAAAATCTGGAGGCTGTGTTATACGGAATTACGTGTTTGTAATGAACTGTGTTATAATGAGAGAGGGTGTACACGTAACTACAGTGTACTGTGCGTAGTCGTTAAGGCAAGCCAATGAGTGTTCTGTCCTCCAAGAAATTTATCGTATCATAGACACTTTTTCTGGGAGATAATTGTCCCTGCTGTATATGTGATAGGGACAGTAAATCTTCAGTCTTTTCAACCCATTCGCACGTGGGAAGGTCAGCCAGGGTATCCTCCCACCATAATGCTGGCCGCCATCGTATAAGAGAAGTACAAAACGCCAATTAAATAAATCAATAACCTTTCCAACCACTAAAGCACTTTTTTCAGGGGAATTTATACATACGTTTATTATGAAAATGACGCTGGAAATGATTTGTTTGTGTCGCTCAAGATGCAGGCTTCATAGGACTGTGCAGATTATTTCTCTACACCACATAGTTCTTTGGGAATGTTTCAGAACATTGGTGGCATAGGCATTGAAAGGGTTGAAGAATTAATATGATTAGGGTTGTTGTTGAAATACTACATTAAAGTGACAGACGGCACCTGACTAATGTTTATGTCCACTGAAAAAACTACCATTTAAAGTATCTTAAACTGGCATTAAATATTTTTCTAGATTTTTTAAGTCTAGTAAAGGTTTAGTGAAACTTTTTCTGGACACAGCCTCAGCGCGTCTCCATTATCCACAGCAAGATGACATCTCATTTACTATATGTATATCTCATTTATTATATTTGTTATAGTTAAAGCAGTAGCCTGTGGCAGATAAAAGTTGTGGATTTTGATGATGATGGACTGAGTGACAAATAGCTTTCTTGGAAATTGCAAATTGCTGGAAGCATATTTCTTTCACTGCTTGAACTGTCATTTCACAGTGCTGTATCACAGTAGCCCATACATGTAGATGCACGGGCAGGGTATTCCTGGTGCAGATCCTGACCTCTGGAGGGGTTGTGCTGGTGATTTTAACCCCTACTAAATGTGTACAAAATTACAATAGGATTGTTGTAGAACTAGATTCATGCTTAATTCTGAAACAAATGGAAATAAATGTAAGCATAACTGAGGCTGATCTAAGCATTAGACTGTTGCAGGATTTTATGCTTCAGTTTTGAAGTGGTGGCTTCTAAGATGAGAGCAGTGCTGACCTAGTTATCGCGGATGTCAGAGAAAGTACCTCAGCTTAAACATGGCGTTTCAAGAATTTTACTGTATTTTATAAAAAGAAACAGGAAAAATTATCCCTTATATGTAAGAAAGACAAAGGAGAAAAATTTAAATTCTTCAATTCTAGTAAATATAGAGAAAAAATAATTATATCATAAGAATTCATTAATTTTAAGCATTGTTCACTGAGATGCCTTCTTCCCATTCTCGTAAACCTTTGGCATCCCTAATGAATTTATCACTGGATCTGATGTTTGTTATTTAGGAACTGCTGACTAAGCGCTAAAATGAACGACAATAGTGTATGTGGATAATTTGAACAGCATGTCTAAGTAAGCCTAGGGTTCACTGAAGGGATCTCTGATGAATGCAGTGTGGGCCGAGATGGTATGCTGTTGTCTGACATAATTTGTGATACCGCCGTTGAATATTACACAACTTGTAAATCAACTAATTTTACTTCTGTGGTGGTCTGTAAATGATACAGACCTGGCCCACAACACTTTATGAAATAGCCCTTCCGCTACACGGAACTAAATTGCTGTAAATGATCTCAAAGTGAGTAGTCCTGTGTTGTCATGTGTCACTTCATGGAGTGAATGGGCAAATGCGGTGTCACAGTTTAGGCCCTGCAGTCTGATAGGAACGTGTTTGATTGGATAAAATTCTCGAGATATCTTCTTCTATTCTCACCTGCCATTTGTGCAATATTGTCATTTTGTTCTATGTGTTATTCGGTGAAATCTCATTAAAATAATAAAGTATGATACTTTTTAGAAAGCTTGAGAATCCTGCTTTCGATTGAAACATGTTTTAGCCAGTTGCTGTCTTGCCCTTTAAAGCACTAATATGATTTGTACCATAAGTGAACGTTTTATGATGTTGAGATGGGCCTACATGTATGTCACATGTATAATTGTTGAATTCATGAAAAGTTTACTCACCCAGCTAGGCTGAACTACAAACGGTGCATCAGTTTTCTTCTTGCTGTTTGTTGAAACCAAGTAAAACAGTGTGTTTAGTTGTATCTGAGTGATATTTGGATTTTGAAGTTATGTTATGCAATTCTGGACAAATATTTTAAATACTTGCAGGCCAGAAAATGTGCGGATTGAATCTTCTTTGTGTCAGAGAGTACTCTCTGTCATTGTCAGAGTGTTCATTAAGTTCACAGAACTGATTAGACCATGTTTACCGTATGTGGGAAGGTCTGCCAGTAACCTGCGGATGGTTGTGGGTTTCCTCCCACCATAATGCTGTATACATGTAAGTGAAATATTCTTGAGTACGGCATAAAACACCAATCAAACAAAAGTAAATAAATAAATAGATTATGTTTAACATTATAATACAGCATTATCTTATTTATTTTGTCTTTCTTTTTGTCCCCTCAGATATCCCACTAGTATCGCCTCCCTTGCATTCAGTCAGGATGGTTCTGTGTTAGCGATTGCGTCCTGCTTCATGTATGAACAGGAAGAACCTCCAGAGGTTACTGAAGAGGCTGTGTTCATCCGGAACGTGAACGACCAGGAAACCAAACCCAAGTCATGAACACAATGAACTCCTCTTCCTCCTTCATCATACATCATCATCGTATATAATTGTAAACTGGTGGACTTTCCAAAGGTGGATTCTAGACATATCTGGCTGTTCACATTTTTATTTATACATTTATAAAGAGCTTAAAGACAATATTGGACACACTGATTCCCTGAATAGTTGGAAGAGAGCAAATTTGGACATACTGTTTCTCTTACCAGCTGGAGAAGAGAAAATTTGGACACACTGATTCCCTGAATAGTTGGAAGAGAGCAAACTTGGACATACTGTTTCTCTCACTAGCTGGAGAAGGGCAAATTTGGACATAATGTTTCTTTCACCAGCTGGAGAAGAGCAAATTTGGACATGCTGATTCTCTGAATAGGTGGAGAAGAGCAAATTTGGACATGCTGTTCCTCTCACTAGCTGGAGAAGAGCAAATTTGGACATGCTGTTTCTCTGAATAGGTGGAGAAGAGCAAATTTGGACATGCTGTTCCTCTCACTAGCTGGAGAAGAGCAAATTTGGACATGCTGTTTCTCTCACTAGCTGGAGAAGAGTAAATTTGGACATGCTGATTCTCTGAATAGGTGGAAAAGTGCAAATTTGGACGTGCTGTTTCTCTGAATATCTGAGAAAAAAAGGGAAATACGGATATGCTGCCTTTACAGATAGCTGGGGAAATGGCTAGTGTTTCAATTTCAGTTCCATGCATTACCTGTAATATTTCATTTTCAGAGACTTTCACTAAAGCAGTCACTCACGTCCAGCTCATGCTGGCTTGCTCTTCACCCATGCGTGAGAAAAGCTACCTGTGGATGGTCGTGGATTTCCCCCAGTTTCTGCTCAGCGTCCTCAAACCTAGCTCTGTAGGGCTGGTTGATGACGTATACTATCACAGCCCTGTCTTGGTCCATAAGCTTACCTTGAACACCTCTTTACTTCCCTTGCTTATATACAATTTGTCTGTCTGTACTCATAGTCAACGCAGCTATCAGTTCCAGGTAGCTGTTCCCATGTGTCATTACTAATAAACCCACACAAGCATAAAACTATAGTGGAAACTGGATAAATTCCAACTCCCATGTTTGAATGCCTGCTCCTCACAGCCCACACAAGGGAGATAACTACTGACATTACTAGCAATTAGTATATTTTGTACATCTTGTTTAATCTGTTCCTTAATTGTTTGAGAATTTTTTTTTTATTCCTCAGTGTTGATTATGGGTCCCTTCTATGTCATTACTGGTGAGACTGATCCTAAACAATCAGCCAGTATGCTTGTCAAAAGGTCTAACTTGCCTAGTAGTGGCAGTGGTAATTGTATACAATGTACATGATTCCCCTCACTGTGAGGAGTATGCATTTAAACATAGTGGTTGGAGTTAGAATTTATCCAGTTTCCACTAGTTTCATGCTTGTGTGGGTTTACCAGTGATGACACATGGAAACACCTACCTGAAACTGATTGCTGAGAAGACTATGAGAACAGACAGACACATTACTTGGCGGCCAACAGTAGTGTATTGAAGCCAGCACTCAAAGTACAGAGGTGTTCAGGGTAAGCTTATGGAACAAGGCAGGGCTGTGATAGTACACGAAATCACAGCCCTACAAAGCTACATCAAACCATAATACTAGTCACTGTGGTACAAGTGAAATATTCTTGAGTGGCCTCTTTTTCATCTTAGTCTCATCCCTGTATTTTGTCATCACTCAAATGAGAACAGATATTTTGGACATCTAGGAACCAATCCAAAAAAACTTTACCCACCTACAAAGATACTGAGGTTTACCTTATTCCACCACAAAAATGCATTTTTACCATTGTCAGACGAAACACTGCACCACAAAAATGCATTTTTACCATCGTCAGACGAAGACTGCACCACAAAAATGCCTTTTTACCATCGTCAGACAAACACTGCACCATAAAAATGCATTTTTACCATCGTCAGACAAACACTGCACCATAAAAAATGCATTTTTACCATCGTCAGACGAAGACTGCACCACAAAAATGCATTTTTACCATCGTCAGACAAACACTGCACCATAAAAATGCATTTTTACCATCGTCAGACAAACACTGCACCATAAAAATGCATTTTTACCATCGTCAGACGAAGACTGCACCATAAAAATGCATTTTTACCATCGTCAGACAAACACTGCACCATAAAAATGCATTTTTACCATCGTCAGACGAAGACTGCACCATAAAAATGCATTTTTACCATCGTCAGACGAACACTGCACCACAAAAATGCATTTTTACCATCGTCAGACGAACACTGCACCACAAAAATGCATTTTTACCATCGTCAGACGAACACTGCACCACAGAAATGCATTTTTACCATCGTCAGACAAACACTGCACCACAAAAATGCATTTTTACCATTGTCAGACAAACACTGCAATGGCTATTCTGTCAATAAAGGAAGAAAAACAATGTAAAAAATGTCAGAAATGTTTGTTTTTATTTCTTTGAGACATTTTTACAGCCTTAAGTACTGTTTTTGATTGTTGAGCTGCATACCTAAATTTGGAATTTTTTTTCCATAACCTCGTTTACACCATCCAGTGACGATTAGACAGTTTGTATTAGTTACTACTAATTCATGTATGTTCTACAAGCCAGGAATCACTACCACTGTTCTCACTGGTTACCAAAATCTGCAATTGATTATTGCCCCCTTGTATATAATAAATAAAACCTTAAAAATTAAAGTTTGGGGATTATCATTTTTTTAAATACATTTGACCACCATGGCTTGGGTTGAGTTTTCATCAGAATCAAAAGCCAGTGGTATAGTGGTTGGAGCACTGTGACAACCTGGGTTGAGTTATAATCAAAATCAAAAGCCAGTGGTATAGTTGTTAGAGCACTGTGACAACCTGCTTGGCTACCATGATAACATGAGCTCTACAGACTTAAAGGTGGAGAAAACATAAAAAAACTACAAAAGTTCAGATGAAAGATTGCAAAAAGTTAGTGATAAATGTGGTCTTCAATATCTTTATTGATTTTTCTTTAAAGACAAGACACTTGAAAATATTTTTGCATGGTGGGTATTTGGGATCACCTTTCGTTGTGTATAGTCTTTGTGTAATGTTATAAATGCGGATCTAATACATGTTTTAATAAAAATATTACCACTTGAATCTGTGTTTTTTTCAGATAAGAAATGTGTTCAACCTGGATTTTGATCATATTTATATTTTTAATATATCCATAAATATCATTAGAATGGAGATTAAATGCATATGTTTGGATAAACAACAAATTTCCATTCAAATAAATTTATTAGACATGCACAACATTCTTACTTGGGACATGATGATGCAACGGCGATAAATACCAAAAGGTGGTCCACCATGCAAAAATATTTCCAAAGACTCTTTAAATCAAGAAAAAACATTAAAGGCCATATTTCCAAATAAGTTTAGAAGCTCTTTGATCAGATTTTGACATAATTTTTATGTTTTCTTCTCCTTTAGGTCTTTATCTTCCAAAGAACTTACTGCACTGTCTCAGAATTTATGATAACAAAACTGAAAATGAAGATTTAAGTCCAAACCTAAGTTTTGGAAGTTTTTACCAGACATTAAGATTAAGTCTGACTTAAATGTAAAACAAAAAAGGATCATGACCCTGTTCTTCTGATTTCCATGAACAGTTTCTGATTTCCATGAGCAGTTTCTGATTTCTGATTTCCATGAACAGTTTCTGATTTCCATGAACAGTTTCTGATTTCCATGAACAGTTTCTGATTTCCATGAACAGTTTCTTTTACCCTTTAACATTTAACTTCCAGATTTTGCTCAGGCGATGCAAGTAAACCAAACATTGCTTGAGCTCTAATCTGCAAAGACAAGCTGTCAGGGTTGGAGGTCGAATGGTAGAGTGTCTACCTTGGGGTCGGGAGACCTAGGATCAAACCCGAGTCGGGTCAGATTTAAACGGCAAAGAAAACATTATAAAGTATTTATCAAAAGACCATGAAATACTGTCCACAAAAACAGTTTGATTTCTTGTTTTTTTGGTTTTTTTTGAAATTTTTCTAACCAACTAAACTACATGTAAAACATAGGATTCCATAAGGGTCTGTTAAGACCCAGAGGGTATCAGTGACGTCACAGCAATATATTTGAATTGAAATAGTTTGTTTTAAGATCTATTTGTTGAATGCGTTCATAGCTCTTAATGAAGTGTTTCGAATGATGAAATACTAGTATAGCAATCTATGTGTCAAGTGGCAAATAGCTGGAGTGACTTCTCCTGTCTCAGAAGGTCAGAAAAGGCCAAAGAATCCAAAGTATTAACTGCATTTTACTAGGTCAAAAAATATTCTAAAAAAATAATCAGACTATTATCCCAGACACTGACATGTACTTTATGCTGGTGTGTTCTTTTCCATTAACAATTCATAGGATCTGCCTTTGCAGTTGTTTTTAGTTGTTCACATCTTTACAGGATAGACCAAACCAGTAATATCACTGGTCTGAATCCCAGTACTGAATGCTCAGCAGGTCTGCTGGTCAACAGTACCAAAACAGTACATACACTTCATTTACTCAATTTATAATTGAAGAAAGAAAAAAAAACTTTCTGGAATTGTTTGCACACATTTACAAAATAATTTATTTCATGAACAGTGTACAGGTTATAAAATGAGGCCTAAAGTCACATTGAGGAACATGCGACAATTACAGTGCAATAATACAAGAGTTCATAATAAGAGTAGTTAACATCATCAGCTTGGGTTACATTCAACATCGCCATCTTTACTGGCCTTTATTTTGAGTAGTTCCTCTTGAACAGATTTCTCCATAGCCAAGATCTCAGAGGGCTTTTTGTACTGAAAAAAAATGAAGAAAAAAACATTACATTTAGTAGCAAAAACGACTATAATCATACAATGGTGTCAGTATACAGTGACTGGGTGGGCCACGTCATGTCTGGTGTCCTCTGCAGGGTATTCTGGTAAAACAGCAATGTAAACACAGGTGTCAGTATACAGTGACTGGGTGGGTCACGTCATGTCTGGTGTCTTCTGCAGGGTATTCTGGTAAAACAGCAATGTAAACACAGGTGTCAGTATACAGTGACTGGGGTGGGCCACGTCATGTCTGGTGTCCTCTGCAGGGTATTCTGGTAAAACACCAATGTAAACACAGGTGTCAGTATACAGTGACTGGGTGGGTCACGTCATGTCTGGTGTCTTCTGCAGGGTATTCTGGTAAAACAGCAATGTAAACACAGGTGTCAGTATACAGTGACTGGGTGGGTCACGTCATGTCTGGCGTCTTCTGCAGGGTATTCTGGTAAAACCCCACTGTAAACACAGGTGTCAGTATACAGTGACTGGGTGGGCCACGTCATGTCTGGTGTCCTCTGCAGGGTATTCTGGTAAAACAGCAATGTAAACACAGGTGTCAGTATACAGTGACTGGGTGGGTCACGTCATGTCTGGTGTCTTCTGCAGGGTATTCTGGTAAAACCCCACTGTAAACACAGGTGTCAGTATACAGTGACTGGGTGGGCCACGTCATGTCTGGTGTCTTCTGCAGGGTATTCTGGTAAAACACAGGTGTCAGTATACAGTGACTGGGTGGGCCACGTCATGTCTGGTGTCTTCTGCAGGGTATTCTGGTAAAACCCCACTGTAAACACAGGTGTCAGTATACAGTGACTGGGTGGGCCATGTCATGTCTGGCATCTTCTGCAGGGTATTCTGGTAAAACACAGGTGTCACTATACAGTGACTGAGTGGGCCACGTCATGTCTGGCGTCTTCTGCAGGGTATTCTGGTAAAACCCCACTGTAAACACAGGTGTCAGTATACAGTGACTGGGTGGGTCATGTCATGTCTGGCGTCTTCTGCAGGGTATTCTGGTAAAACACCACTGTAAACACAGGTGTCAGTATACAGTGACTGGGTGGGTCATGTCATGTCTGGCGTCTTCTGCAGGGTATTCTGGTAAAACACCACTGTAAACACAGGTGTCAGTATACAGTGACTGGGTGGGTCATGTCATGTCTGGCGTCTTTTGCAGGGTATTCTGGTAAAACACCACTGTAAACACAGGTGTCAGTATACAGTGGCTGGGTGGGCCACGTCATGTCTGGTGTCTTCTGCAGGGTATTCTGGTAAAACCCCACTGTAAACACAGGTGTCAGTATACAGTGACTGGGTGGGCCACATCATGTCTGGCGTCTTCTGCAGGGTATTCTGGTAAAACACAGGTGTCAGTATACAGTGACTGGGTGGGCCACATCATGTCTGGTGTCTTCTGCAGGGTATTCTGGTAAAACACCACTGTAAACACAGGTGTCAGTATACAGTGACTGGGTGGGCCACGTCATGTCTGGCGTCTTCTGCAGGGTATTCTGGTAAAACCCCACTGTAAACACAGATGTCAGTATACAGTGACTGGGTGGGCCACGTCATGTCTGGTGTCTTCTGCAGGGTATTCTGGTAAAACACCACTGTAAACACAGGTGTCAGTATACAGTGACTGGGTGGGCCACGTCATGTCTGGCGTCTTCTGCAGGGTATTCTGGTAAAACACCACTGTAAACACAGGTGTCAGTATACAGTGACTGGGTGGGTCATGTCATGTCTGGTGTCTTCTGCAGGGTATTCTGGTAAAACCCCACTGTAAACACAGGTGTCAGTATACAGTGACTGGGTGGGCCACGTCATGTCTGGTGTCTTCTGCAGGGTATTCTGGTAAAACACCACTGTAAACACAGGTGTCAGTAAACAGTGACTGGGTGGGCCACGTCATGTCTGGTGTCTTCTGCAGGGTATTCTGGTAAAACACCACTGTAAACACAGGTGGCAGTATACAGTGACTGGGTGGGTCATGTCATGTCTGGTGTCTTCTGCAGGGTATTCTGGTAAAACCCCACTGTAAACACAGGTGTCAGTATACAGTGACTGGGTGGGCCACGTCATGTCTGGCGTCTTCTGCAGGGTATTCTGGTAAAACACAGGTGTCAGTATACAGTGACTGGGTGGGCCACGTCATGTCTGGTGTCTTCTGCAGGGTATTCTGGTAAAACACCACTGTAAACACAGGTGTCAGTAAACAGTGACTGGGTGGGCCACGTCATGTCTGGTGTCTTCTGCAGGGTATTCTGGTAAAACACCACTGTAAACACAGGTGGCAGTATACAGTGACTGGGTGGGTCATGTCATGTCTGGTGTCTTCTGCAGGGTATTCTGGTAAAACCCCACTGTAAACACAGGTGTCAGTATACAGTGACTGGGTGGGCCACGTCATGTCTGCCGTCTTCTGCAGGGTATTCTGGTAAAACACAGGTGTCAGTATACAGTGACTGGGTGGGCCACGTCATGTCTGGTGTCTTCTGCAGGGTATTCTGGTAAAACACCACTGTAAACACAGGTGTCAGTATACAGTGACTGGGTGGGTCATGTCATGTCTGGCGTCTTCTGCAGGGTATTCTGGTAAAACACCACTGTAAACACAGGTGTCAGTATACAGTGACTGGGTGGGCCACGTCATGTCTGGTGTCTTCTGCAGGGTATTCTGGTAAAAACCCCACTGTAAACACAGGTGTCAGTATACAGTGACTGGGGTGGGCCACATCATGTCTGGTGTCCTCTGCAGGGTATTCTGGTAAAACCCCACTGTAAACACAGATGTCAGTATACAGTGACTGGGTGGGCCACGTCATGTCTGCCGTCTTCTGCAGGGTATTCTGGTAAAACACCAATGTAAACACAGGTGTCAGTATACAGTGACTGGGTGGGTCACGTCATGTCTGGTGTCTTCTGCAGGGTATTCTGGTAAAACAGCAATGTAAACACAGGTGTCAGTATACAGTGACTGGGTGGGTCACGTCATGTCTGGCGTCCTCTGCAGGGTATTCTGGTAAAACACCACTGTAAACACAGGTGTCAGTATACAGTGACTGGGTGGGCCACGTCATGTCTGGTGTCTTCTGCAGGGTATTCTGGTAAAACACCAATGTAAACACAGGTGTCAGTATACAGTGACTGGGTGGGCCACGTCATGTCTGCCGTCTTCTGCAGGGTATTCTGGTAAAACACCACTGTAAACACAGGTGTCAGTATACAGTGACTGGGTGGGCCATGTCATGCCTGGTGTCTTCTTTACGGTATCTTAGTAAGACAACACTGTAAACAAAGGTGTCTATACAGTAACTGGTTGGGCCACATCATGTCTGGTGTCTTCTGCACAGTACTCTAGTGAGACAGCACTGAAAACACAGCTCTCAGTATAGAGTGACTGGGTGGGCCATGACATGTCTGATGTCTTCGGCAAGGTATTTTTGTGAGACAGAACTGTAAACATATGAAAGTTGGCACATTGGTCTCCTACCAGAAGTCACCATTTTAATGAACCAAGCCTGACGATGAAAGAGAATGTAAATGCCAGGCAAACAGACTGAGTCCTCAGGCAGTATTTGGGGTCCTTGTACATGAAGAACAGCTACTTACTGTAACTATGAGTGTGTTGTTGGCATATCCATGACTAAGATTCTGTTGGCTCAGAGGACACTTAGCTCTGTCCATGTCCGGTATGGAGAACTTCTTATAGTATCTGAAACACGGGACAAACACAGATGGAGATGCAGATTTCTTGCTGTATTTGAAACATGCGGACAATACAAATGGGATCACATACTAGCTAAAGACGAGTACTGTCTTTGAGCACAGTACTCAAGGTCATATTTGTGGATTTATCTCATTGGAGTTTTATGTTGTTTCACTTATACAACAACGGCCAAAATTATGGTGGGAGGAAATCAAACAGAGCTCAGGGAAACCCACGGCCATCCACAGGTTGCTGAAGGAACTTCACACGTAAGACTGGAGAGGAAGCCACCATGAGCTGGACTTAAACTCACCAATGCATTGGTGAGAGGCTCCTGAGTCACTGTGCTGCGCTAGCACACTAATAACTATATAATATGTGCTAACAGTTTTGTCAATATTTGTTACACAAAATCCTTTTGTTGTTTTAAACAGAATACTTTAACCACTTATAAAGAAATTATTAGTTTATTTAATGTTTTTTATCAGAATGTTAACATTTAGTGCGATGTATCAAAGCAAATCAACAGTATTTCAGATATTTCACTATCTTTCTTCTCTTACTTTTTGTTTGTAGTTTTAATCACAATCTGGTTTTGGTCCACAGAGACAAGGTAAGTATCTGAAGGGTAGGGTAGGTTTCTTACTCTCCACTGGTAGGCATCTTTTGTGTCTCTCCTCACAAATATAGGCTGCAACAGATAGATTAATAAACTTGATCTCACTTGATCTGTGCTATTACATAAGATCATTCTGTTTACTTATTGCTTGTTCAGCACAAGCAGAGCCCAGCCAGATAATGGGTATGTACATGTATGTTTTACCTCATACCTAAACAACTCTTCAGACAATTGACGGTAAAGAGTCATTTGGCATGTGTATATATATATACAATATGTATGTACTTTCTTGTGGCAGGGCAAGTCCAATGTGCTGCTGCCAAAGAAGAATCATGCCAGACACTAGACATGACACCCCAGCAATTCACATCACACTGAAACAAGGCCAACCAGTCTAGTTTTTTTGCTTCAACTTCTCAGTGCTGCCCACCAAGCGAGGCAGCATCAAGTACCCTTTTAAAAGTCGATGACCTGACCTGGTTATTATCCAAGGTCTTTTGACTTCAAGGCAAATGTTCTAACCACCAGGCCGCCGAAACTTCTCAGTTTAATGTACACTGTCATATGACAGAAAAAAGATAACCAAGCTTTAATCCACGATAGTATAAACTGCTACACTTAAATACATGTACCCACATTTGATGAACTTTCCACCAGTCCCTCAGACTCCACATTACGCGGCATTAACTCCTCCCCAATTTCATATTCCCATTTCTCAACACCCAGACTGCTTTTCTTTCTCCACTTGCGCACTGAAGCGAAAGGACACAAGTGAAGATACACATATATGTATACATCAGAGTATTTTGTACCTGGTCGCAAAAGCAAATCTGGAACACATCTAATATTAAATTGTCACTAACAATATACATGTACACTCTAGTTGTCTCACTTAGAATTAACAGGGTCCAGCATGGGCAGGAGTCCTATATTAGTGGTCACTTTGTGTTGCAGCACCTTCATTTTAGTTTCACTTTCATTTTTACGAGAATGAGTTTGTACACATGTTTGTGATGATGCATTGTAACTAGTGTCATCATGGTAATATACACAACATCTTTGCTTTAGAGAATTTCTACAAGAAATGTTTGTAATGTGCACACAGGTTTTGCCAAATTACAAGTTCTAACCCACACCCCTAGAGGGAGAACATGAATACGAGAATCCAGAGAACATTGTTTTAGGTGTTAGAAATGCACTATGAAGATCATTATCCTCTACAATAGAGCGAATTATCTCTCTATAATTCTACATAAACTTGTCTAAATTTAGAATGATCGATCATTTAAGTGTTAACTAGCAGTCTTTAACACCTCTGTCATGTAACCCCCTACGTGTGTTTTCCAGTATACTTTAAAAATGTTCAACATACCAATAATTTCATTGCTGCGCACATCATATTCTTCTGCCATCTCTAGACCATCTTGGAAGGTGTAATGGACCTTCTTGCGACCTTCATTTAGAACAGGATGTAATGTTATTACGTTTCAACTCATTAAATTCAATGTTGAATTTAGTAAGTGGAAAACTGTAAGCAACTGATGATCACATTTCGGTTCATCATATTTATCCAGTTAATGTGTATAAAATTTAAAAAAGCACACTCTCACCAAATTACAGATCTGTGAGATATATATATATATGGCCACATGGAAAAAAAGAACAGTAAAGTTACTTCTTATTCAAAATACACTCTAAATATGAAGATAATTTAGTTCAATAAAATTTCATTGGTGACTATGGTGACAGTTTTGTCCTTGAAATTCCTTGAAATTATTTCTGCCGCACACCTTTAAATGATAATATTGGCTGCATTATTGTCGAGGTGATGCTAGCCTCTAATCAGGCACTGTGAAAAACTGGGCTTGGAAGATGCTTCCTTAACCATCGATGTGTCTGTGAACTATCACATCATCACAATCAATGTTAAATTTAACTGAACTAAAAATCAGTTGTGTCAGTGTCACATGGAGTTTCTACTTTTTGTTGATATTCCTTAATTTGCCATTGTGTTGCCTGAAATTAGTTTGGTAACTGTCATCAAGCAATGCAGTTGCAAGAGTTACAGAGGGAAACAGCCCCAATTGTGTCGGATTGATGATTAGAAACATTTACTGCTGTTCTCACATGCATTAAAACTTTCCTAGCATAAATCAATGTCAAACATGTCGCTTGTGTACTTATAACTAACCTGTTGCGAGACTCACCTAATCAAAAGAGTCCATGCCATGGCAATCACAACTGTTCATGAAAATTCATAACATTTTCCAAGATTATACCAAAGAAATTAATGGGCCTGTCTCCATCAGGATGCCTTAACAAGACTGACCTTGAGGTCATTACATTTATCAGCCTAAATGCAGACAGATGTACGAGTCCAAGGATTATCCTTCTTGCATGACATTTTGAGTGGTCTCATTGATCATATGACCAACGGATGGAGATGGGGGCCACAGTAGGGTAGACACTGCAAATGTGATCTTGCCATAGACTATTTTTGGTGAGTGAGTGAGTACTTTGGGTTTAACATCGTACTTAACAATTTTTCAGTCATATGACGACCAAGGAATACTTAGAGGTTCATTTTTGGTTAAGCCATCCTATGAATAGGTTGGTAAGTTAGTACAAACATTCTTCTGACATTAATGCTAAGGAAATTTCAAAGTGTATGTGAACAACGGTAAATGTTTCATTCGGTTAATACCACATTTCTGGGGCTGTTTTCCTCCGTAACTCCAGCAACTGAGTTGCTCAATGTGGGCTGGGATTAAGATAGACATCTACCTTCACCCCAGATGTGAGTTACCCCCCTCTAGCAACTAGCATGAAATCGACAAGCAGATTTAGTGCCAGGACAGTCCTCCAAGATAAAATTCTGACATACATAGTGAGTGTTACGAACACACTGTCGACGCTGTTCACCCAATGGTCTAGATGAAGAAATGCCGTGAGTAGTGGATGGTAAAACTGGAACATGTGCGAACTTCATTATTAACATATTTCGAAGTAAAGTAATGCTCTCGTTAAACACGTTTTAGCTGGACGCCACCTGAAGTCTTGAAGTCTGAAAGTTATGACTAAAATACATGTATTAACGCTTTGCAGTAAAGTTTACCATCTTGTACAAGACACGTTTTCCGAGCAGTGCGAAGTTTGTCAAGCCACTCTGTCGCCATGTTGTTTATAGTAACAAGAAAGAGTTCATTAAGGGGAGACAACCTGTACTGACATAATTCAATAAAACGCCAGCATCGATATGCCGCCTAGTTTCAACAGCGGGTAGCTCTGCTTGACGTGAAGCACATTTCAGTACATGGCTTGCTTGCTCTAGAGGACCAGAATATTCTAAATACCGATGTGGTCCTTAAAGGCCATTTATCGGTGACTGGCACACCGAAACACCAACCAACCAACCGCCCATATATATCTTGCGGCCTGAACACACTATTTTGTAAAAGCAAACTGCTTAATTTCTTGCCTTTGGGAACACATATTTAACTTAAGAAGGTAAGTCCCACTGGATTATATTACCGGTGTATATTCCTGTACAGGTAAGCAACATTGTCATCATATGTCTACCGCTATACTTCAAATAGTGCGCATCCCATCGGTGTCCCTAAACACCAATGGAACGTTGTCAGACGACGTCCTGCTAGAAGTAGTTATCCCAAAACCAAAGGTTTCGTTCCTTCAAGTCTACGTATATGTGTATGTTTCAATTATATTGGCTTGATTGATCATAAGAACTGTTGACCAGTAGAACGTAAAACTGACCATAGACACTATGGAGCGTAAAACTGACCGTGAACCCTAAAGAACGTAACACAACTAGAAACCCTATAAAACGTAACACAACTAGAAACCCTATAGAACGTAACACTGACTGGAAACCTTATAGAAAGTAACACAGACTATAAACCCTACTTATTATTTATATAAAGGTGAAATGTCAGGATTTTCCCGTCACTGATAAAAGTTATATCTCACTGACTAAAGTTAGATATCACTTTTGTTATTACACACCCCGGCGCCATGACATCACAAAGAAATATTTTGATTTATGGCGTTTCAATTCAAGCTTAGCAGAATGACATCATAATATAATATATTTGTCAAAATATAAATAATAAATAGAATATTGGACAGTGAAGGTTGAATATCATAAATACTTTTCTCGTGAAAGGTGGAAATGATAACCTTCTCGTATTTGCGTATCATTTTCACTCTCACTCGAAAAATATTTATGATATTCAACCATCACTGTGCAATATCCTCTGTATAACGTAACAATGACTAGAAACCCTATAGAACGTAACAATGTCTAGAAACTGTATAGAATGTAACACTGAAAAGAAACCCTAAATAACGAAACACTGACTAGAAAGCCACAAGCAATCAGGTTTTGTTTAATGGCCCTTGCACTCGATGCGGCAGCTAGATGTATATAGCTTTCATCCGTAAAAAGCGGACTTTATTCACGTCCGGGGCAGTTTATCTACATCGATAAGTAGTAGGATCCATAGCGTGAAGGGTACATCATTCCATGAATTGCTGCTTTACCTGAAGAGAAACACCACCGATAAGACCGTATATCATTTCTGTACTACAAGCTTGTCCTTGTTTTGAGCGTCCAGGGTAAGAATTCAGATCCAGGTATTCAATATTTGCTTGTGTATACATAGATATAACCACTATTGTGTCAGGGAAATTAGTACTGAACATCATCCTATTGCTGGTTTCGTTTACAGTTATTTGGCATAATAATTAATTCATATTCTAGCTTACACATATAACAGGATATATAGTGTTAATGACTCCAAAAAATCATTAGGGCACATTTTCAAGAATCTAAAATTAACGTTTATTTTAGACTGCTGTGCTTTGCTTGTTCTTCCCGACAGGTACTTTAGTGGGAAAATAATTTGTTCAGAATTATCCCCCTTGGCTACTTCAACGCTGACAGAATATTACTCCATCAAGAAAAGATAATATTTGTCAGGCCGCAATAATTGACAAGCGGAACAGAAAATTGCAATACAAATGTCACCAGTGAATCAGAAGTTATTACTAAATCCAACATGTTTTTCCTACATTTCCCCAGGGTACATATTAGAGATGAGCGGGAAAACCAAACAGGTATTCTATATCGACCCAGTTGTCAATTTAACTGGCATATTTGTCAGGAAAAATATCAGAATTCGAAAATAACACAATATATCGGCTATCTTGTCACTCTAGGAGAGAGCCTCATAGGCGATTTAACGTACTTAGAGTCAATCATCGATTATAAATTTGACACGCATTGACTTTCTTGTCCAACGAATCGGAGAATTTCTCCGCAAACTCAAGTCAAGCGAAAACAACTTTTCTCTCTTCGTTCACACCAGATTAATTTCCTTTTTTTGGACAGAAGTCCTTCTCAGCAAAACACGGGCCTTTATTGGTGTTTCAAGAAGTTTTTTCCCTCTTTTATTAATCTTCTTGTGGGAATGTCACGTTTGAAAATATGAAAGAATCCTTGGTATTATATCTATTCATGTGTTATGATATAATATATATATATTATAATACAAAAATAGATATATTAAAGCACAACTCATTATATAATATATGTTATAATCATAAATTGTATAAAACAGCTGGGGATTGGGTCCAGACCGAGTGGTCAAGATCTTGCCTTTCGGATCAGTTCTTCAATCCCGGCCTTGAATGGGAAGCCTGTAGATTTCTCCGCTCTTCCTGGGGCTTTGATGAATAAGCGGCTGACGACGCGCTTCTAGAAGTAGACGCAGTTTAACGTTGGTAGAAGGTCGTTTGTCGTCCATATCAAAACTAGCGTGCAAATCTGTGACAAGGGGCACTCCGGTTTTCTCCAAGCATGCACTAAGAAAACTAACGGAATTCCTAAATTATTCTTGAGTATTAAACAACAATCTTATCAATCAGCTATACACTGCTTTTCATGATCACTACAGGGGTTGGAGCGTTTATGTCGTACACGAGAGACGGTGGTTCAATCCCGAGTCTGACCATTTACATGTATAGGCCTATAATTTCAAATTAATTTAAAATGTTGGACACTTACTCACTTGGCTCCCAGCACAAAGAGGCCAATTTCTGGGCGGCCCATTGTCAATGTACTATGTCTGGGAGGGGAGCTGTGTCTTGTGTCTTCAGCATGGCGTGCCAGTGAGACAGCACTATAAATATATGTCGTCATTTGAACTGGCCTGGTATGTGGATAAACTGGCGTGACATGACAGAAATGGCATCGAAGATGGTGCTGAAAATAACGTCAAACTTCAAGCAAGGCAAAGGGAAAAAGCGAATTCCTGTCAGATATCACGTTTCTGACTTTACAAATCTGCCCCTCAGCACTTTGAATTTGAAACTCCTTTTGGGGAATTCTTCCCGCCCAGAGCAATTCGGAACTAAGCCGTGGAGTCTATTGTTCATTCCTATACAAGTGGGCTATCTTTGCATGCCATTCAGAGCGTTTTAATGGCAAACTGGTCTTGTATTAATTACCTATGCAAGAAAACAATAGTAATTTCAGCCTGGACCTTTAGTAGCCATTAGTATCAATTCCTTAAACATTGGAAATCATATCGATGACCATTGTGTTGAATCATATATTCAGAAAACCGTTTGAATCCATGTATAAACTCTTCGCCAATGCAAGAATTGATCTAGACCAACACCGCCGTTGAATATATACATGTGGCCATACTGTCATTATGAAGATTGCACTATATTCTGGAACTTTGTACGTTTGTTCTGGACTTTTGATAATGATGTGGAATAAAGTTTGAAAATATAGGGTACCTTTATTAAATATCTGTTGGTTAGACTTCATTATATTGGTATCGATAACTGACCTCGGTATACAAACAGCGCCATGCGCTTGGTGTCTCATTAACTTGCAGTCGTTAATAAGTTACACATAATTGAAAACGCTTAACCCTGTAAGGCACAGAATTAACATTTTTGTATAAAATAAGTGATATTATATCCTGGGGAATATTTTATATGCTTTCGGCTCGTACAAATTTCCTGCTATCCAAGGCGAGTGGTAAGAAAAATGAGACATCGACGATGGCTGTTTTGCAGCGGGTGATCGTTCAGGGCTTTGTCATTTTTACAGGAACACAGTGGTAACGAGACGTTTTATTACTTGATTTCCATATTTTGTCGAGTGTGTCGTGGGTGGCCACTTCCGGCAAACATTGAGAACACACGGATATGAAAATAACCGACTTCCGGTTTGTGAGTAAGACAGATCTACCACGGGACGAAGCGCGACGCAAGGATTTATTGCCTCAATTTGAGGATTAACTCCAGACCATTTCATGATGACTAAGGAATGGATAATGGGTCGAATACGACTTAACGGTCACACAGTGTTGGATCTGGCGAGAACGGTTTGCCTTGAAACTCGATATTGCCATATGCAATGATACATCTATAAGATATTTGTTGACTGAAAACGAACACCTTATTTGGATACTATTCAAACCACAGCTCGGATTGGGACTTTATTTCACTTTTACCAATTTGTTTTTGGTGTTAATAGGTCCCACATGGGTAACTTCATGGCCCCGTCTTTGCTGCTCACGTGGGTCCCACACAAATTTGTCCGTAGTTTCTGCGTGGGGCACATGTGGGCTACGCACGTGGCCTGATAGGCTTGCTTTGAAATCCGTTATAAGATAATAGGGGACTAGAAACAAACACATGTTACGATACCATGTTGACCGCGATGCGGCTTGATGATGTATAATTCGTCTTAACCAATCCTCACTTGCTGTGACAGCATATGAAGACAGCACATGATCGCGCCTTGACAAAGCTTTTAAGAAGATACAGCTATCGGAGAACGCATGCTATGATTTATGGCTTAACCAGTTCATCAGTATGTAAACATTACTATTGAGCGGCTTGAATAAAACTCAGGTTAAGAAACTCCTTGTAGTGCAATGGATGCAGCTACACAGCCAATGCCTCACTACCCCTTCTCGTGACAACGTTACTTTTCCTTCCACTCCCGGGTGAAAGCATATGAAGTCACAGATAGATTGAACATTTCCAACCAATGTGTGGACATCCTGTTGACCTGTTTGCAACAATGATACTTATGACTGGTCAACTGCGTGTTCTTGATTGACAGTTTTGAAAGGTATATATGCAATACGGACAATGGTATATTTTTTTATTTATTTGATTGGTGTTTTACGCCGTACTCAAGAATATTTCACTCATACGACGGTGGTCAGCATTATGGTGGGCGAAAACCGGGCAGAGCCCGGGGAAAACCCACGACCATCCACAGGTTGCTGGCAGAACTCACAGCGACCGGATTTTGAGAGGCTCCTGGGCCACTACGCTGAGCAAGCGCGCTAACGGACTGAGCCACGGAGGATCCCTATGGACAGTGAGGACGTGGGAATCTATACAAAGTGGATATGTTGAATTTTATAACTTTCAGCACCATATTACCATGATCTCAGTTTAATTTTACTGCACTCTGTTTAAGATGGGACTATCTTGTTTCCAATTGTATTCAAAGTAAACTAACGTATGCATCACCAACTGTAAAGATTTTACACCTATAGATTTCAAACGCGGTATAAATACAAAATTCATTACTGTGGTGTCAAACGAAGCATGCCGAACAAATTCAATGCACTTTTGGAAAAGTCTGGCATTGTGTAAAACACCAATAAAACTCTGTGTTTTGCCGGCAAAGACTTCTGCCTAAAAATCAGAAAATCAGCCTGGTGTGAAAGACGAGAGAAAAGTTGTTTTCGCTTGACTTGAGTTTGTGGAGAAATTCTCCGACTCGAAAGAGGCGAAAAGTCAGTGTGTGTCAAATTTATAATCGATGATTGACTTTAAGTACGTTAACTCGCCTATGAGGCTCTCTCCTAGAGTGACAGATAGCCGATATATTGTGTTATTTTCGAATTTTGATATTCTTTCTCACAAATATGCCAGATAAATTGACACTTCGATCGATACAGAATTTTTTTTGCTCCTCTGTTATATGTACCCTGAGTAAAATTTAGGAAAAACATGTTGGATTTAGTAATAACTTCTGATTCACTGGTGACATTTGTATTGCAATTTTCTGTTTCTGTTACACACTTGTTTGGCGGAAGTGAGTTGTAACTCGGTGAGTTAAGTGTACGTCAGGCGGTTCCGTTTCGCCCATGCACCTATAAAGCGGATCACCATCTTATAATTATTTGATCCTTGTTTTACGTCATTTCCCGTCGTATATGGGTAAAACATTCTTAAGTGTGGCGTTAAAGTGTACACAATCCGTCATCATTTACAAGAGTTATCGCCCTTACTATGGGCACTGACGAGTGAAGGTTGTCCCAGCATGAGACGGGCGGTGTGGCTAAGGCTTAAGAACCACAAAGTAAGGTCCAGTTAAAGGCAGAAGCTAAAGTAATGGGCAATCCGCTCAATTCTTGTTAAAAAGAGCAAAATGTATAATATGAAAGGGACTTATTTTATATAAAGGTGTTTATTTTCAAAAAAAAAAAAAATGAAATGCTAAGCTGTGTACAAGTGTGTCTGGTGAACGCTTTGAATACGGATTTAACTCAGCCGCGTCTTTACCACATCATTGAAAACTGTTGACTGCTTTTCTTTGTGTGATTCCGCCCTATTTTTGTACTTTATATACCTTCTTAGTTCTTCAGTAGTTTCTGTTAAACGCCGTCTTGGGTAATGGCCTTGCGATTATTGACTCGGAACATCCATCTTGGTTGACGACTGATATACGAATGTCTCTTTCGACGCGTAAATTCATGAACGAAGCACCCAAAGCCAATAAATGATTTTTTTTTATAAGAATCCTTGAAAAACTATCAGAACTGAGTTGATGTTTGCTGAAAAGGTGACGCAGTCGTAAGTACAGGTTTACGTAATTGGAGTTGCCAAACGATTCTAAATTGTCGAGAATTACGTTTAATAATGTTTTATGAAGCCAGGAATAGTGATTAGCTTACATAATATTCTCTGTAGGCTACGTTCTTTCCAACAGAGCTTTGCGTGAAGTATATCAAGGTTTTTAAATGGTGTACGCTCTGACATCTTTGACTGAATACAATTTTGCCAAACCTAACGTCACAGCAATCTCGGACTAGCCGAGAAAAATAAATAAATATAAAATGTAAATTAATAAATAAGTAAATAAAAACAAAGTATATTTTCTTGTCATAGGAATGATGCTTGGCGTATCAAGTCACGCACGTAGAAATAAAGCATCTCCTTTATGCTAATCCTGAATGCCGCTTGACCCCTATCTTGTTGTGTGTGAGGCATAATTTGAATTTGTTTAGAAAGTGCCTTTGTTCACAAGAGCCACATGTAGAAGCACTTGTGCACCCATATGACACGGTCTTTATGTTTACCCCATAACCGTACAGAGGAGATAAGCTTAGGATTTTATCTCGTCTATTTTCGATATTTTGATTTGGCACAAGAATATAGAGAACATCATCTGGAGACAAACAGGAAATTGAACAAATTGCCATTAGTACACGACGACTGGTTGGGTGCTGACTATAGGTCGGTTTCTGTTATAACACGCGGTATAGTCTAACAACATTAACCTAGTTTGCAGATTGCCGATTTGGCCTGCCGAGCGTCCGAACAGAATACATGGCTGGGCATTGTCTAAGATATCAATAGATGATGGATTGTGTCGGATTGTAAACGTTTATGCCAGCTTCACTGACACATGGGCTAAGTAGAATTCCCTTTGCACATCAGAAGTACATCATTTACAATAAATCAGATTTCGTACTGACAGCCACTGAAAGAGGATCAAAGCGGACGCACTAAACAGCGGTGTCAGATCATACATTTGATCCGACCGTGACACTGGTCTTTAGAGCTTGAAACCACAAAACTGGTTTAACTTTACAGTTATTCCGCTGCTGCATTACATGGACAAATCATCATCTGAATACGGCATTTAAACATTGGGATCAACTCATCGATACCGATACGATAGAATCCAGAACGTGTATATGCCAGGGGACGATTTCTTCACGAACTCAAACCACGATCGCAGTGCCGAATTTTACCATTTATATATGAGATACCAAAAAAAATGTCGATTCGGGTTTGGATGTCAGTTTAGAGAGTGCACAAACAGAGCTCTCGCCTGCCGAGCTTTGTAATTGGTTGTTTCTGGATGGCGACACAGCCTTTGACCAAAGGCGTGGCGCGTGAGAAAAATCAGAAATCCAAAAATTAGCTTGACTCCTGTCACATGAATCAAATGTTCTTGAGTTTGGCCTAAGTCACCAAATAGCTCCTGTAAATGGAAGTCAGTTGGCAGATAACATGCGGCCACATCTCAGTATGGATAGTCCAGGGAGCCCGTCTGTCTGTCGTACAGGGTGACTGTCTGTCTGTTACTCGCGCCAAATTTAAACGACGTGTAGACCTCGAACCCGTCCCTATATTTGGAATACATGTATCCCCATGTATTTGTTGGGAATTTATTTGACTATTACTTTTTTCAGTTTTGGTCTTCAAAAATAAAGATATTCTAGTCATTGTATTTTGTAGTCAACAGCTTATCTTTCAAACAGACAGGACGTACCTTGCCAGAGATTCGAGCATGGAACATGGCGGACGTCATGTGAGCTTCTCGATTCAGAATTCTTAGCGGTTGGATTGTTGTTAAGAGAGGGTTTACATTTTGACATCTTTTGAACGCGGAAAACTTGTGGGTTCATAGTATACCAAATATTAGAATGGATTTAGTGAAATGTTAGTGAAATTTTCCACCTGGGTGAGCTATGGCTTCGAGAGGTGTTATACGTACTAGTATAGCGTCTCGATGGGCTGTGGTTTGGTTTGACTCACTTGGTCCTATACGCTTAATCGTTTATTGCCATTTACGTTTAATTCCCGCCAATTGCTATTCACGAGAGTAACCATAGAGTGCCGTATCAGATTACACATACCCGTCGAATTTTTTTTTAAAAGGACATTTTAACCTTAAAATTTAATGTTGACAACAAGATGAGGTTTCTCGCATTCTTTCAACCCACACAGCCTTCGGATGAGTGCGATAGTTCTGAATAGTGAGCAAATCTCCAAATAAATAAATAAGTAAAAGTGGCTCCGTGCATGTCATAGATTTAATGTTGGCGATGCCGTCGTGTTGAATGACTTTCGTGTGTTTTAAACCAGCATATGTTTAGTTTTTGATGTACATGATCTACTTTAACATTTAACACCTAAAAGGCTTAAGTGACTATATTGGTGGCTTTATAATGGTGATGACACCATTTATAATGGTGCTGGAACCTACTCAAAACGACAAATCAAGTAATGTCTGAATTTATAATTATACATGAATAATTATAGGTTTACAACATATCCGTAACGCGGCATCCATAGTGTTGTTCTTAATAAAGTGCACGAACTTCCTTGGACAAAAGAAACATTAGTAATAATAATGAAGTCGAGACAACACCACTTGATAATGATCCCGCCATGTGGATCGAACGCTTGTAAAAGATTTTACATTTACGTGGTGGTTTCTCAGCTTCATTATTATCACAACTGAACCCACGAACAACTATGAGTAGGCTGTGTAAAAGAAACATTGTTTCTAAATCAGTTATATTTACAGACCGTCAACTCTAATCAGTGTGACGAAACATGAATCTGAAATTCGAACTCACGAAAAAAAACAATCATTCGACATATTGTTTCAGGAATTAGCTATAAGATTCACAAGTTTCACAAGAAGTTGGCATGACCTTTAATTAAATTGGGTGAATCCTTTTTTGTCTGCGACAGAGGATTGGATCGAGCATAAAACAGATGCCTGATTTCAAAGTTCAGGATATAATAGAACGGTTACACACATGTGATATTACCACGAAGAAAATGGATTTTTGTTGCGGTACTCATTTGTTTCATGGTTTACAGCATGGCTGTGGAAGATGAAGTTTAACACGTGTCGGTTAACAATACCGATGTGGTTTATCACAAAACATTCAGGGCAAATTGGCTTAAGGCCACATCAGGTGTTCTCTATGCAGGGTAAAGCTTATTTTTTATTATGACGTTTCTCCAGCTTTTCACGTAAAGCTCTTGACTTTTTATGCCTTTGTATGCGTAGCGCCAATTTTAACGATACTCTGATCGAAGTCCATAAGCGGCAAAGATAAATATTTTGGTTTCTATATTTATTTTGCTTCTAACGAATGTATTATCTGGACATATAAATATATATGTTCATACATATGTATATGTATGGGGTTTAACGTCGTACTTAACAAGTTTTCAGTCATATGACGACGAGAATTCATAAGGTGTGTATACATATACTGTGTGTTCTTATGACAGCGCGAATGCATGGAGCCAAAACGCTGGCGCCACTGAAGTATCACACCGAACACCTGGTCACATTATACTGACACCTGGCTATCCAGTCATGTTTCCTTGCTCTAACCTCTCAGTGCTGAATACCAAGCAAGGCAGCAGTAAGCACCTTTTTCAAAGGCTTTGGTATGACCTCACCCGTGTTTGATCCCGGGTCTCTCGCCTTCGATGTGGACGATCTAACCATTAGACCACCGAAGCGGTCTGCCCTTGAATGGTATGGAGCCTACGTCATTTGACAGCGATTAAAAAAGCCAAGTACCGGGCATCTCAACCGTTTCACCAAAGACAATTTATTGGCGTGTCAATTTGTACCATCCATTTTAAGATCAAAATACTTCACAATTAAACAAGCGAAGTTTCCAGACAGATTCCAAGCAGGAACGCTTCCACAATCAAAGGTAAGTAACGAATGCTCTCAAACAAAAAGGACAGCACATTTATATCAATTGTCAGAAAAGTCTTTATCTAATGGAAAGTATAACCGTATAGAGACGGTTGCAAGAGACTTTCTCTGTCGATGTTATAAGCCGTTGGGTTCCAGTCAAACTTTCTATCCATCACTGTAATGGCATAATTTTCACAGGCTGGTGAGTTTCCTCCTCTTACTATTTCGTTTGGGTCGCAGGGTAGTGAAAATGCAAGTAAATGTCACCTTTATCTTAACCAAATCAGTGGATATGTATGGATAATTTTATATTAGAATCGATTAGTTGCTTGCATGCTATAATGTTAAATCACATGTGTCTACATAGTTTGTTCGAAGTTTTAAAATTATTTTCCATAAAATTGAGTAGGGTAGAGGAGAGGGGGTGGGTGCTCCCTGGCCGAGATAGTTAGCGTGCCAGGACGGCGCATTGACCCAGGAACCTGTCACCGGTATAGTCGCTGTTTGTTCAAGTCCAGCTCAGATGGACTGCCTCTCTGGAGGTCTCCTTACAACTTGCGGATGGTCTTGAGTTTCCCCAGAGCTTTGCCCGGTTTCTACCCTCCATAATGCTGACCGCCATCGTATAAGTGAAATATTCTTGAGTACGGCGTAAAACACTAATCAACTATATAAATAAATAAAACTGAGCGGGCATATTTCGAATTTTAACTGAAATAGTTAATTTGCTCGTGACTTGTCTCATGCTCTGAATGGTGTTTTGTTCACAGTGTATATATGACATTATATATCATTTGTCGGTATGTGACATGAATACTGGAACCAATATAGCCTTATACATGAAGCTATATACATCGCCTGAAACAGACACCGCATAATGAGTGTTTACAATCATGTATGTATGTATGCTTGGTGTTTTAACGTCGAACTTAATAATTTTTCAGTCATATGACGACGAGGAGGTGTACATGTGTCTTCTTGTGTCCGGGTGAGTCCATGAATCCAAAGTGCTGCTGCCACTGAAGTATCATGCCGAGGACACCAGACATGACACCCCACCCAGCCACATTATACTCATATCGGGCCAGCCGGTCCTGTTTCCTTGTTCTAACCTCTCAGTGCTGAGCGTCAAGCAAGGCAGCAGCAAGTACCATTTTTAATGTCTAGTGTGACCCGACCCCGGGTGTGCGCATAATGAGTGGCCTGGAGTTTACTTTGAAGGCCGAGAGTATACAAATGAAAAAATAAGTACATGTAACTTTTAGCG
This sequence comes from Liolophura sinensis, assembly GCF_032854445.1. NCBI lineage: Eukaryota > Metazoa > Mollusca > Polyplacophora > Chitonida > Chitonidae > Liolophura > Liolophura sinensis. The sequence continues at coordinate 60,676,328 of NC_088300.1, forward strand.
TGGAAGTATAAAGTCAGCAGAGCAAAGATACATTTCGGACCATGAAGCGCGTGGGTAGGGTGGGGGAGATTCTTCTTGTATACCATTTGTTCTGTACCAGTGCACCAAACCAACTTGGCTAAATGTAGGTGTATGAGCACGTTATAAACGCGATTTATTTCGGATCCAATGCATGTAAACAGGTTCTGGCATCCTGAACTTGAAAAAATATGTACTTTTGCCGGCAATTTTCATGGTTGATATAATGAGGACAATCTCTTGTTATCTAGTAACACGCGAATGTTCCCTTAGGCCTTTCCATTCTATTTCGGGGAAAATTGCCTCAAGAAATAATTTAAGCTGTATTGTCGAGAAGCCATACAACTATATGTATTTTTCCAACAAGGACATTTATAAATGATCCTGTGAAGTTTGAAACCTAGTAATATCGTAACGCTAACTGTATATATACCTGGAAGCCAGCCGTCTCTGGTATAATGATAGAGTTCGTATGAATTCATCCATCGTCGTACCCTTCGTAGTTATTTACTGCATTGCTGTTTAATGCCAAACTTTGTAATTTTTTTTACCCATGTGCGATGGCCGTCGGTTTTATGGATGGAGGAAACTAAATTGCCCATTGCGGGGAAATCACCGGCCTTTGTTAAAGTCACCGGCCTATTGACGAACGATCGTACGTATGACGCACAGCCTTGCACGCCATATTGGTGGTCGTCAATTGGCACTGGAAACGGCCGAACCTTTGGAGCGAAGTCGATGATAGAGGCACTCCGGATTCCTCAACACTACAGATATACTAGGAGATGAATTACTCTTAAAAAAAAAAAAAAAAAAGAAACATCGTGTCGTGCTCTGAAATGGCTATCTAGCTGATTCGCATACGATATTCTTACCTCATAACAATCGGTATATGGGACAACTTTCGGTGTCCGAAATAATTTATTCAGAGATGTTTGCTTGAGGTTTAACATCGCTATCAACATTGTTTCGATCATATCACGACTGTGACCACCTATAACTTGGCAGTGTTGATGCTTATACTTTTATAATCACTGGTAGGAAATGCGGACGACACAATAAATGACACCAAACCCTCACACCCAGCTGACATATGTCATTGCCGGATGAATGTCAAGTCTATGGAATCGAGAGATGCTTGGGAGCCGGACACCCTAACCTGTCAGCCTTCGCAGTCTGAATGATATATAACTACCATATCGATATGGATATTTGGACATACTTCTTACAACGCATGTGTCCGTCTCTATGCTCGCTTTACATCGCTGCCACCACTAGACAAGCTTGACCTTTGGAGCCTTTGAGACGCACGTAGGCTTGTTTTAACCCTCACCACTTGTGTCCTCGCGCGGAACTATTTAATCAGCATTCGTCAATAAAATTGTTTCAGGTTTTGGTTAGGATCCTGTTGTACATACTTTGGATAAAGAGAATGCATATGTACAAAGTATTATTAGAAACAAAGGTTGAGACGGATTGTTTGTGTTTTCTGATATCACTCCCCACCTCATCGCCGTGACCTCAGTGACCTCGGCGTTGTTCAAGATTCCTGTACAAAATTTGTTAGCGGTGGCAGTGCTGTAAGCCGAACATAAGGCACGACGCATGCGCTGTAAGGATGGCAATGTATTTAGCCGGATAGATTAATTAGTCTGCACTATATCCCTTGTAACCTACTTCACTGAATTCTACACGTTGTACCTATAATCAATTAAGATCCACGTAGGTTATGTTATAGAAATCAGAAGAATCTGCATGGACAAAGCGTTGCACAGTATGAAAGACTATGAAACGCAGAGATAAATACAGAACAGCGATGACAGTGTGATTGTTAGCAAACAGTAAAACGTAACCCATCAATCTCGGCCTCTCGTCCGTTACGGTTTTATTGTAACTGTTCACGCCTTCTTATGGTGCAAAAAAAATGGGCGTGCGAGGACAACGATTAGAACAAATGGCAATGTGGTACCCCCATACTTCCTCAAAAGATAAATCAGACCTATAATCCATATGTGTGTGAGGTTTTTTTCTGGTTTTTTTCTGTTTTTTTTTTTTTTTTTTGTTTTTTTTTTTTTTGTTTTTTTTTTGACATTTAATTATTATGAATCATATTCGTTCTTTTTATGTGACTTCTCATGACAGTTATCAGATAGGTTGTTTCGCCTATTCCTTGTCATTATGCTAACATTCCCCACGGTAGGGTTATATCCCCATGCAGTATAAACCCTTCTTAAATCCGAACATCTGTTCAGAGCCGACCCCTCCTTCTGAATTTCAAATACTTTCGATTTTCACCTTTCTTATCTACATGATTAGCTCTGAGGAACTGAGGAACAACTATACACGCATGATTAATTCAGCATTCATGTAGCCCAATGAAACCAGTACGAACTGAATTCTCAGAACTAGAAACAAAGCCCCGGTAAGCCGGAAAGCAGGTTCCAAGCAGCCAACAGCGTGAAAGGTTCTTTGAATATAACATGTATCTTGTAAATCTGAAATGCTTCAATTAAAATAAAGCAATACAAACCTTGAATCAGTCTGAAAAAATGTCTACATACAAAAGAGATATCGGCACAAGGTTAATTGCTCCGCTGCGCCAAATGTATGATAATTTAATGTTTTCCATGCGACTTGGCTCGTCTGCTAGACTATTCTAGCCGCATACTTAGAGAATCTTACTTGTAAAGACGACATTCCTCCCCTTTGGGGGATGTAACATGCGATATACACACAGAAAGGTCCACACGGCTATTCACTTTTACTGAGCAGACGACAGCCTAAAGAAGCAATCGGCCTTCACATCTAGATAAAAAGAAATCCAAGGTGACAACGAAAAATAGCAAATTCTGTCTGAGAGCAAAGTATAGGTAATAAATTACCCTTATATTACAGACCATTTACATACATGCTTAAAAGTCTGTGACAAAGTACCAAATTTACATTTTTGTTCCAAGTCATTTCACCATTATCACCCTTTTATAAGTCTAGAGGACTGCATGTTTCAGGAAAATTCCTAAGCTCAGTAAAATTTTTGAATCGGTAGTTTTTTTTTTCAAAGTCCAGCATGGGTTGTTCTCCAAAAAGTCTCTAGATTTATTTATTTATTTGCTTGCTGTTTTACGACGTATTCTAGAATATTTCGCTTATACGACGGCGCCCTGCATTATAGTCGAGGGAAACAGGGGAAAACCCACGTCAAGAAAAATCTTAAGAAAACCACGACATAATCATATGTTATTTAAGCAAAACATCTTTCGTGAAACCGGGAAATTGTCTAGACCTTCGCTCTGGTCGCAGACAACCTGTTCTGGCTGCGGCTTTTATTTAATTGATTAGTGTTTAACGCGTGCTTTAAGACAACAGTTAAGTTAATGGCTGAAGGAAAGTGGAATGCCCGGAGTAAACAAACGACCTTCGCAAGGTATACCTGCTGCGGTTTTTGTCGGTTTTGCCAGGTACCTTTCGTCGGACACTCAGATTTCCTCCATCCACAAACTAAAGCTGACACACTCCTGAGTAAAATAAATTAGTTGGGCTTACCATCCAAATCTAATTCGGGCCGATTACGGGACTCGGTTGAGATGTGTATAGTCCGGTACTTGTCTTTGAATCATCGTTATTTCAGTCGAAGTCACAGACAAGAAATTTTTGAAATTCACCCAGCATCGATGTTATATTGTGCCATTTATGATATTTGTGACGGATCCTTTTGGCACCACTTTATGGTCTTACATAAAGTTCATTTGTCTTCCATCAACGTGGCACTGAACTCGCTCTGGTTACATTTGGGGGATGTTAGAAACTTAGCTGCCAAAGTTCCATGGTTTATTCCGGACACATATCGCCAACGTATATTTCAAATATTGTTTGTACATTATGCGAAAACGGCAAATAATCAATGTATCTATCCTTCCAAAGCCAAACCGGTGAAGAAGCGGGTTTTTCTAGGTCATCCTTGGTGTTTGTTGGTTTTGCTGAGTGTTGAACGTTGTTTTAGAAATGATGATGCCATTACTGATCATTATTGAGTACACTCTGCTCTAATTTGTTAATTTGAACAACGGTCAAGATTTTTTTTTTTTTTTTTTTTTTTTTTGCTATTGCAGCAGATTGTTCTATTGAATACAACACATCTTTTCTATTGATTTAACATAAACCATTCTATTAGACTAACGGGATTATGTTGAATATGACATAACATTGTGTTATCATAACAGAATACATTCTACCAACAGTCAGACAACAGGCCTACTGCTAAAATTAACGCACTACTTTTTGAGTTGATGCGAATGTCTGTTTCGAGGACTCAATCTACGAGTCCAGTGGATGGAGTATTAGTTTACTCAGTTGACACGGTATTCTTACCTCGCTCTCTCTACCAGCCTTAAATTTGCTTCACACATACAGTTGTATGGTACCGCGCATTACAGGTGAACAATCCACTTAGCGCGTCTTGACTAAGTAATATATCACTACCAAACCAACTTTACTTAAAATACAAGGGGAATAACTGCACCTGGAACAAAATGTGGAACTTTCATGTATATATACAAAGCCTGTAGTTAGTTATGTCTGTCTAGAGGGTCAGTATTTACCCCAAAAGTGCTACCTCATTTCAAAGTCGTGTGAATAGTGAAATCGTGAGTGGGTACAGATAAATCGATATATACCTGATACGGTGGATATGTCAGTAATATTCCTAAAATCATGTATGACATAAAACATGCGCCTTAATACAAATCAAGAATGGAATTAACTGACTGTTACCCGACGTCGTCTTCGTTTTCGTAGTTTCTGTATTGTGAGCCGTTATTTTCATGTAGATTATAAGCCTTGGATTTTGGATTTTTCAGTCATATACTCTATACGCTGGTCAGTTTTATCGGTGGGGGAAGCCGTATTAAGTTTATTATAAACCCTCATCAATCGGCATGTACCTCCTGGATTAAAGCAGTCGTCGAAACCGCGAATTCAAACCTGTTACCTCCATCGCCATGGGATGCTGCATATCTGGAATAAACTCATTTACTTATTTATTTGATTTGTGTTTTTACACCGAACTCAAGAAATGTTCATTATACTACTGACGTCCTTTACCATAGGCAAACTGCCTATCTGACAAACGTCTTGTCGTAATGCCTCCACCGAACGGTGGTTTACAGGGCCACCTTACATAATTGAATCAAGTTTCGCTTTAATAGCCCAGAGGCAAGGAAAGTATGTGCATCGGGGGCTTTGCACTGCGATTTATAGGTCCCTACGGATCTTGATGATCCACTCAAAAGCGACGTCATTCGTCACGGGTTATACAGTGTATTGCAGATTTGTCAGTCAGCTGCATACGCACCGTCACATCTCTTGTAGCACGTGCGGAACTCCGAAGCAGACGACACCGTCTTTTCGTTTCGACCTACGCTGTTATGTGACATAGCTATGTCTTGAGATCGTAACCTGTTCATTGACAGATATAGAGGCCACTCCATCGCATGTTAACCACACATTTTCACATCAGCAATATGCTTTCCAAGACCGAATGTCTTCAAACACTGAAAAGATCCTGATTACTTCCACGCGATTACTTTTTTCCACTGCAATCCAAGTGTACATTAGAATCGATTCATTCGCTCGCCAGTTGTAAAGGTGTGCGGCGGCCTCAAAGATGAAGTCCCCTCAAGATCTACTTCTTGGTTTAGTAATATCAGAGAGGCTCAGTGAGTTTTAACGAGAATGAGGTTCGAGTTTGAAGCACTTAAAGCTGTGGTAAGCCTGAAATAAATGACGAGTTTAAATGAGTGACAGGCTCAAATCGCTTACAGAATCACGGCACTATTAATATCATGTATGGGTCGTGACCTAGGAAAGCCAATCCTGTCCCAGGAAGGCTAGTTCTGACCTAGAAAAGATCATCCTGACCCAGGAAGCTAATCATGACTCAGGTAAGCTAATCCTGACACTGGTAAGGTAATGCTAACCTAGGAAAGATATTAATGACGTAGAAAAAAATGTTCCGGCCAAGGAAAGCTAGTCCTGACCAAGGGAAGATAATTTTGAATCAGGAAGGCTATAGTTAAGCTAACCCTGACCTAGGAAAGGTAATCCCTTACCGAGGTAAGCTAATCCTGACCCAGGAAAACTAGTTCTAAACCAGGTAAGCCAAACTATACCCATGTAAGCTAATTCTGACCTGAAGATCGTTATCATTGCTACACTACAAACTTTTTTAATGGGTTAGTACCTAAATATTGGGTAACAGCTGTTTGATTGCAACATCCTGATTAGCTCCAGCCTTGTCAGTCTGGTGGCGTAAAATCTGCCTGATAATATCAAGCTAGCCTGATGATATCATACTTGCCTGATGAGATCAAATATAACTGATGATATCAAGCCCATACCTGGTGATATCAAACCTATACCTGATGATATCAAGCCTTTCTGATGATATATAATATATATGTCTTATTAGGTCAGGTTCGTACATGATAAACTCGATAACACATTGTGGGGAAGGACGTTTGTCCAGACAGTGTAATGAACGCCAATCACAGGCATATGCATTTGAGGTTGTTAGGTTTCTAAGATAAGCGGTTGTGGTTATCCCCCATGGTTACCAATTCTTGACTATCGAGTGTTCGCTTTAATTCGCACAGGACCTGATTTGGTTCACGTTCAACCTTCTTTCGCAAAATGAAAAAACGCGTCAGAAATGTCAGGACATATCCTGTGTAATGAAGCGTTGTGAAGCTGTCAACGACACACCAGACATATCCTTGGATCCACGTTGGCCTATATAAATGACGTGGCTTGAGGACTCGGTGAGCGCCGAGCAGCAGTTTCTGTTTTGTCTGCATACAGAGAAACACTACAAGTATGGAAGGGGATATAAGAGGTTCACAGACGTTACTATATCGACACTCTATTTGAAACTCAGGGAGTTCTGGGTTGGGAAAGCGTAGACTGGCTCAAACGCTTCCTTCTCTATATTGAGTTTTACATCAACTGTACAACATAAGTTAATGATTTATGTTTTATACATAAGATATACATTATGTCGTCAGTAGGTCGATCATACATCTATAATTAGCTTGAGATATTCCAGGCGATTGCGTGATCCGTGATACTTGTCCCCACACTGATAAGAACACAAACAGCATAACATCGAGCAAAACTAGGCATCCTTCGGATAACGCCATCCGATGAAGCCATTTTGCTAAACGCCACTTCCATACCACTGACCTAAGTGTACATTATACAATCAAAAAAAACCAAACAAAAAAAAACCCACAAAAAATCACGGAGAAATAATTTAAATCGTAACAGTCAAATAACAGCCATTTGTCTGGGGGGAAACACGAATTAAAAAATTATATTATTATGCATTTATATCAGAACATCGATCAAACTATCAAATATGCAAATAAATAAGCACGTCGATCAACCAGATACAAAGAAATAAAACTTTTACATGTGATCAGACGAGAGGTCTAGTTAGAGGACAATATACATTTATTTGGAGAGAAATAAGACGAAACACCCGAAAATGACCATAACAAAGCGTTTCATTCCACTGGTGCAAGACGTCTCATCAAAAAAGAAATAAAAACCAATTACTTCATAATTCAGTGTTCTTTTCTTTATATTTGATTTCCCATTTTGTTTTGTTCAAAGCATTTCAAATGAACTACAAAGCAAGTAGTATATGTCCACTGGGTTTCAAATAGGACAAATTGTCCCGGGGACCTTTAGACTGGATTCTTGCCTTCCACAAAGGGTTCCCTAGAATCGGAAGCGCAATGGGTTACAATTGACTTAAAATTTCCTCATCAAAACGAACCCCGGAATCAAAGCGTCTCCGATACAGACAGAAATTAGCCAAACGCGACTAACAAAAGGACTCACGTATGTGTCCAATTTCCTGTGTAAGAAGACGTTCACTAGTGAATACCCGTCAGCTGAAAATTAGTCCAAGACAACTGACCATACACCGTACGCGCTAATGTGATTAACCGACCCACAAAAAGGGAACAGTAACTGACCTTCACACTCCAGCTTCTATTATTTTGCTTTGGCCACTGCTTTTTTTTTGCGTGCAGGGGGAGGGATGGGGTAAATGAACATCACGCTCACAGCCAAGTGTCGCCTTAAACGTGCGTCGCTCGCCGGACAATAGGCCAGATATATCGAGCGAAAATAAAAGTTTAGCGTCGGCTTGTGTCCTCAACACCGATGAGAAACGTGATTCAGTTGCTAAGACGATCGGTGTTCTTTCCGCTCCGCTCCTGGACTTCAGGAAGCTTATTTCCACCGTCTGTTGGGTAAGATTGGTCATAGACATGTGGATGGTCTACGCCAGTCTCTGGTTCTCTCTGATCAGGTTGATGAACAACGCATCTCCACGTAAGGCGGGCCCCTTCCTGATGAGACAGATAGCAAGCTGATGAAAATGGCTGCGTTCCAACTACAAAAAAGGGCAAATAAAAGAGAACACAAGCTATAAAAGAAACGGTGCCTATAAGTCTGTACAATTGTTAAACGATTTCGTTCTAGGCGTACATTTCACAAATTATCATACCTTTTCAGGACTAATGTTTTTTACTTCCTTTTTTCTTGCACATGATTCTCAAAGAAAACTCGTTTACAAAATATTGACGAGATCTCATGAAAGTCGACCAGACAAAACGAGGCAATAATTTAAAGGTAATTTGGAAAAGGCTCCAAATATATGCTGTTAATGTGTTCATTTGACGCGACAAGATAATGTCCAAAGCACAAAAAGCAATGCGCCATTACAAACAGAAAATTTAATTTGTTATTTATGCCAGTTTTACGACAGGCTTTTCGAGAAGAGGACACAGAAAACTAGTCAATAAGTGGATTCGAGCTCACTTTATCAAACGTTACTTCATACTTACATGTGCCAACGGCAATTTCAGTTGCCATAATTAAAGCACCTGCCGGTTACTAGCCCCCTAAAATTTAAACCTGAGACATTTAATTAACTGATATCTATACCTGTATATTAGAGATAGATATTAGAGAATAGAGATGTAAACAGTTATACACCAAAACATAATGGCAATATATTTTCCGAAGACAGTTCCTTTATAATGCATATGTAATGCTTGACAGGACACGTTTGTCCATAACTGCGTACTGCGCTACACAAAACATATACTTTTCTTTATTCTTGTAACTTCATCATTAACACCCGAAAACGTTGTAATTCTACTGAAGCTGAAGTTCGGGACTACACTTTAATATTACCAATTTAAGGCCACCCAAATCGATGCTGTAAAGATGAATCTGACCATTTTAACCCTCCCACAGAGCATAATCATGACTAGATGTAGATTTTGCCGGTATAAAAATCCAGACCTGTCCAGACTGTTAGGCATTACAAGTCTTGGCCGTAAGCGCTGTCAGTGCGTCTCATTCCACGTTGCCTGCCGCTCAGCGCGGAATCTTGATTTCGTATATTATTCATTCAGATATGCCGACATCGTCTACCTGCCGCCAGGCTTGTCGTACAATAAATGACAGCCGTGGATATGTATACATAACTGTGCGCGCAGCTTCCGGCGCAACTTGTTATTCAAGAGACCCTTCACAACGGTAACACCCGAACTTATCGAGACATCGGTTTACAGATGTTTGACTGCAACGAGCACTAGCAGATGTGGAAATCGCTGTCTGTCCTCATTATTCATATCCCATGTTTTAACATGAGACATGAACTTAACAGGGTTTTGGGTACAGACGACTTTTCGCGAGGTGTCACAGTTATTGGGAGTTAGCGCTCATTTCAACGGTATCGGTAAAATGTTTAATATCCGATCTTTTAAAAGGTAGTGGTAAGATTCCAAGTCTTTCTCCAGATTGGCGTGGCCTATTCATGAATACTAATAAACATGTCAACACTGGAAGTAATTTTTTAGGGTTAGGGTTAGACGTGTTTCGTTAATACTCATGAATATGCCACGCCTACCTGGAGAATGGGTCTGAATCTTACTGCTACTCCTTTAAAAATGGACAACTCACTTGAAGAGGGTCTTAGATGCAAGAAGACAATGACTTTTCTCGGAATGTCAATTATTGCGATTTGCGTTTATTTTAACGTTACATCCACGGACATGCATGCCGAAAATCAACTGGCTTAAGCAAGTGCCATAGCAAGTGATGTTACTAGCTTGTATGTGAAAAAAAGGATAGTGGGTATCCTCCCACAGTAGTGCTGGACGCCGTCGTATAAGTGAACTATTCTTGGGTACGACGCAAAACACCAATCAAAAACGGGATAGCGCTTTCAAGTAATTCTCGGGAAATACTGTTTGGTTGTCATCCAAGAAAATCGCCGATTTAAAACTTGTATGTGTAAATGTTCTCCGAAGATTTAAAAACTGGGCGTTGAAATATTCAATATTAGGCATTGGTTCTTCAGAAAGGCACAGCGGTACATGTACAAATGTAACTCATCTTGCAAAATGACAAACGTTCAAAATGCGTTGTAGTTGTTGAACCTTTCCCGCCAAAAGTAACTTGTATGAACTGTGTAGTCTGTTGTTTATTCCTGTGTTTGCGATTACGTTTTGTGGGCAAACTGGTGACGTAGTACTCGTGTATTGCAAGAGAACAATGGTTAATCCGAGGATCCCACATGTAAGCACATCGTTCATTTGTTTTGTCTGGAATAAAAAAAAAACTTGCATGCGTCAACATCCATGCTGTGTGCAAATGGAAGCCATATCCATCCCAACTGTGCTGTCTTATACATATCAAAGGACTTACGCCAGACTGCTTTGTCTAAGGGATCAAATAATGTCGTGGATTAAAAAAGCCGAAATAAAAAAAACGCGCACGGGGCGCGTTGACCTGTAACCTTAGCTGTCAATATAGGGAGATTGCAGATAGATGATCAGCGATCCGAACACGAGCGTCCCTTTGGATCATCCACATAATGGCTGTTAACCTTCAGTAGATGACGAATGACGAGACGAATGGTTGATACATATACTCGCATAGGCCTATTGTCTCAGCTGAAACGCCATATGCCACGAAGGTCCATGTCAGATGATCACTGAAGTCCAGGCTACCTGGAGGTAAAGTGATGTATTTAGGTCATGCAGCCTTACTAAGCCTTACTAAGCCTTACTGAGATTTAATGGGTTCATGTTGTGCTCAATACTGGGTATATCTGATCGGTACGCTTTCGGATTCATACACTCAGTCTAAGGCATGGAAGGAAATTTTTCCCTTTTTGTAACGAATCATGCAGTGTCCCAATGTCGACTGATTTATATCTAGTTTTGCCAAGTATTGGAGTATGGCTTCTGACAGTCACCCATCAGTTCACAGGACAGTAGTCCAATACCGTCGGCCAAATGTAACGGTCTGTTTGTTGGTCAAATGCAGTATGGTTGTTTCTATAAAAGGCAACATTTCTTGATATATATGCACTGACATGTTAACTGTCACACGAAAGAGCACATGATGTGAAGAAAGTAAGACACTTATCCAGAACACCAATGACGACATTCTAAATAACTTGTATGAGATAACCGTCATTACAAAGATACAAACTCACACTTTGATAGTTCTCTTAATCTGGTCTCCACATTATTGTACACAAAGAGTAGGAACAGTTACGCATTGTCATCTAACTCAGTACTACCTTCAATGGAAGGTATCTCCCTCCCCGGGCTCTGTTCGGTTTCCTCACACCATAATGCTGGCCGCCGTCGTATAAATGAAATACTCTTGAGTTCGGCGTATAACACCAATCATATAAATAACTCAATGAAAATTTGCAAGTGAACTGCATATAATACATCCAAGACACGAGTGTTTAATAAGCAGGCCGTCAAATTTATAAGTTGAGGACACCAGAAATAGTCCATACGATAATTAACTCGGCTGACTGGGTAATGTGACGCTAGTGTACCAAATTTACATTTTTGTACTGCAATTCGCAAGTGGAAGTGGATATATGGCGCGATTGTTCGCAACACTAGCTGTGAAGTTTCTATATAGGCTCCTCCATTACTGTAAACGCGTGTGATTATTTATTTAATTTATTTAATTGGTGTTTTACGCCGTACTCAAGAATATTTCACTTATACGACGGCGGCCAGCAGTATGGTGTGAGGAAACCGGTCACAGCCCGGGGGAAACCCACGACCATCCGCAGTTTGCTGCAAGACCTTCCCACGCAGTCATCTGAATCTGGCTGCTTTGGAAGGTAATATAATATGGACTGCGCATCTAAAACGTCAAAACCTCAACAACGAAACGAAGAACTACAGGAATCCATGCAAAGTAATGTCACGGCAATGCCCTACTGTTGTCTGGAGAAATTTCTCAAGCCTCACATAAGAGAGATCCGAACACACTACAGTGACACCGTATTTAGTTTGACTTAATATACATAATCGAACTAAACGCCTGGGATTACTAAGTATCAATTTGGAGAATGTTAGGGAACATATCCCCAATCCCTTCTAATCGACAGCCAGACGTTTCCGCAACCTACAATTAGACCTAGTTCAAGAATTACCACATTTGGCATTACTGTCTTCAGGCAACGTGAACTTTTGGAACAAACAAAAAAACCCTTGAAGTATAACATGGCTTTCTCCATTTTATCGTCATCGCCAGACGCATTAGGTAACGTTGAACAAAAGCCACATATTTTATGATTTATGGAACATTTAGCAAATGTCAACAGCCGAACACTGTTGGCAATGTCCTCGGTAAATATTGTGAAACTTTCGAGCAAGGCGTAATGGATTTTTGACAAGAATTGCCACTTGGCTTCAGTGTTTTATTCAAATGATGGCATATAGAAACGATACAAAAGTGGAAAAGTACACTATTTGTACAAACTCCGCGCAGAATTTCGACAATGACTGCAGACCTTCATTTGTTTGGCTACATTAACAATCAATTGACCGTAAACAAAAATGAGATATTTCAATATGCTTTGGCATTAATTGTGGTAGCCTTGGCGCTTTTGCCATTGTTTTATTTGTGTATCTATACCTAACAATGTTACTACAATTCTCACAATTCTACAAAAATCTAAACACATAGAAGACACAAGAGACTATTGACAAACACTCGTCTAGGTATAAGGCTGTCGATGGGAGATGGGGACAGGACTTCATTAACACGGCTGTCTATGGATGGGTAATTCAGCAGCCTTCCCACTGACCCGTGTTCTCCCCCGTGAAGACAAGAGGTCGGTCATCACGGCGCCGTACTCACCCCACCTGAAAAACCAATTGTACCCAGATGACGTACAATGACACAAGTAGACACCGCTCTCTAGCGGGAGAGGTCGCCAAACATGCAGGCACGAAATTAAAATAGATCATAAATATTTTCACATTAGGTCTTCTTTCTCCGAAAGTGTCGCCTGGTGGCCGTTCTCGGTGCTTTACGGAGACAAAGGTGTCTAGTTAAGGAGACTAGTCGATGAGTTATCGTTCCTAGGCGACGTCGGAAAAGGCCCAGGGCAAAGACCGCAGAAACACCGCTTTCCTGTAATTGCGATGTGACGAATGATTTAAAATGTATGCGTGGAATCTCGGACTAGCAGCTGGCACCTTCCAGGTTTTATCAGTCGTAGTTAATCTCCCCAAAGGCAGATACATTGTCTTCCAGATGAACGTGTTGATTCCCAATACTAAATACCGTTCTACCTTGATACCTCAAGCGTCAACACTAACACAAAGTGGCGAACTGTTAAATACAATATGCTACAGCATGGCGAGTACTATAAAGGCAGAGGCAACAGTGTGATAACGGGCAAATGATGCAATGGGCACATGAACCGGTGAAATCCAGCCTTTTTACCTCAGTAATTTATTTTACCTGTTCATGTGAACGCTTAAATAGTAGCAATTTGGTCATCCACTATAGCACCATGTATGAACAAGAATTGCGCTAAGCACAAATGCTGTTATGCTAATAGCAATTTATTAGAGGCCACTGGTCTAGAACTGCCGCTGTTGTTCAATA